>NW_014039195.1:0-2666 GCF_001186125.1 Sphaeroforma arctica JP610 | reverse complement strand
ATATGCATATATATGAGTGTGTGTGTTTGTGTTTGTGTGTTATTTTTTTTCTTCGTTAAAACGTACTTCTTCTAAGTTATAATGTTTTATCCAGATGCTCGAAACTCGGAATTTCATGTAGTGTGCTGATGAATGGAACGTGTACACGCCCTCAAAGGAGAGCCTCAGCGCAACCCATTATAACCTCAGGCACTCATTGAGGGCAGAGATGTGATGTGCTGAGTTCAAAACCTTGAAAAAACGTATAGAATGCTTTATTTAATTCGTTGCAGTTGTTCTGCGGTAGCGCTTTCGAGACCGCGCCTGCGCCTGAAACTGTTTTCACAGTCGCAGCCGGTAACAAGTACACTCATTGGCCTTCCCATTAGGAAGTCAATGCACCACTGCCAAACAGATTATCAACTCCTCCGGACACATCAATTTGTCTAGTATAAGTAAAATTCAAGTGAGAGAATAATCCCATCGTAGATATAGGCATGGGTGCCGGCTCAGTAGCGCAGGATGCCTTTACTTCGCTGGTTCAGTATTAGAAGTGGGGCTCGATGGTGTCCCGCACAAGCTTTGAGATTTCCTTAAAGTGGGGGTGTTCTTTTTCGCGACACAAATCGAACAGCACATTTTCGGATGTGACTATACACGCACCCGCCTGTCTCATGCGCTGTTCGAAGAGAAGACATCCAAAGTCATGAGTGTGTGCAAGGTACTGGTCTATAAAGAGTGATATACAATGACCATCAAAGTATTTAAGGAGGAGAAGACAATCAAAGACATGAGTGTATGCAAGGTACTGGACTACAAGGAGCAATTTACAAAGAACATCAGTGGAATAGTGGGCACTTAAAGAGAAGACAACAAAAGACATGCAAGGTAGTGAACTATTGGGAGTGATATACAATGACCGTCGGTGGAATAGTGGACATTTAAGGGTGTGCGATAAGTGAGTTGGATAGCAAGTCGAGAATACACAGTCTGCGTCTAACAAAAGTTTCGCAGTTCCCAGTTGGCATCTAGTATAGGATCACATGAAATTGGGATCAATATGTGATACTACCTCGGGCGACACATGCGTATGGGTCGGATTAAAGTGGGTTGTGATCATCTTTTTTTTAAGCCCAATGTACTGTTCTCGCATGAGTGTAGCATTCAAAAGTAGAGTCGTCCATCAAAAGACAAACATTAGAGAGAAAGGGTGTGGGTGCATTACTAGACCATCTCTCAGATGATAGACAGATGTGCGTAGAGATACACCACGCTTGTCGCCACAAGGCTATTATATACGTATATGTACGCATGAACACCAAACATTCACAGCCACGTATGTTCACAAGGCTTGTGGCTACAAATGCACACAGAGCAGATCTACGTGAAACAAAAGCAACGCATGTGCATGTACACCGAGCCGAGCGCCGCAGTACTTACATCGATAGCTATCTCGCGATCAAAGCTTGAGCGCGAGGACACTGCATCCGCGAGTATATGCACATTGTAACCCTTCTCAAGGAAATCCATGCACGACTGGTACACACACACGTGTGACTCGACCCCGAATAAAACCAGATTTTTCCGATCGGGACTGGCGTTGAGAACCTCCTCTACTTGTGGCACACACATGGAAAACTTGGTTTTCTCGAAGCAATGGGTCACCCGTGATTTGAGATCAGGGACGGTGCCCCCTAGACCTGTGTGTGGGTAGGAAAACAGTCGGCAGTTAATAGAGCGGTAATCACCTGCATTCTGTAGAGCGTGTATAAAACGGACAGGAGCATGACATACATATGGACATGCCCGGATTTCAAGATGAGACATATGCGCATGAGCATATGCGTTACCGTATTGCATATTGGGCGGTTGGCTCGCGCGAACAACAAGGTTTCGAGTAGGAATCAGAGCAGGGAAACACCCGGGTAATGGTGGTATTCCGGACACATATATAAATCAATCTGTATGGGCTAGCAGCGACTCCTTTTTGTTTCAGTGTCACAATGACAACGCTGTGAGCTGTGTCATTTGCATTTCAGTTTGGACGACTGATGGAGTATAGTGTGTGGTGTAAGACTAATCAAGTATAAATAACTCATATTAGAGTTGGACGATACGGCCAACGTATCCGTCAAAGGAAATGAACAAGTATCAAAGTAACAGTACGAAGGACCCTGTGGCGTATAATAAAGACTTGACGTAGCAACGAATGAAGCTCAGTTTGCTGGAGTGGAGATTATGCTATGATGTGTAAGTTTCGTATTCAATTTAGAGTTGATTACCATGAGCACAAATAGACCTGCTCGACGCGATTCAATTGAGAGTGGAGGCGACGAACGGCATGATCGTGATGGGAGCTATATTTATAACCAAACAGGCTGAAGAGTCTTTAACATATAAAATACACCAACCCCAAAATAAAAGCAATACCTACCTTTAGGGTATTGCTCAGTCGCCACTAGTGGAACGCCCAGGATGTTCGCAGCGTCGATCTGGGGTAAAGAGGAAATACATGGCAATTAAACGTTTTGAGATTAGAATGCACTGAAAGGGGTTTGTAAACCGGTGAGAATTTCATTGTTACTAGTAGGAAAGGGTTGAACGAACTAAGTGGCGAATTGAGAGACGTAAACTCGAAATTATATATATATATATATGCATATATATATATGTATATAATATGTATA
>NW_014039196.1:3900-16582 GCF_001186125.1 Sphaeroforma arctica JP610 | reverse complement strand
CCTAGTACTTCTAGTGAAAATTATTCAATAAAGAACAGCTAGAGGTACGCCCTGTGTGATCGAGGATATTTAGGCTCTTAACAAGAGGCAGTCCCGATCATTCTTACACAAGCTACCACTGCTAAATCCTAACTGACTAAATTGTATTTTAGCTTAATATAGTTTGAAACCTAGTAATTTCCATCGAAGTTTACAATGTTTGGTATTTTACTGGGGCTTTTTAATGGCCTTGTCCAAATATCTGATATGTAAAGTGGAAAAGGTATTAATTAATAAAACCGTTAAAAACCATTTAGGAAACTTAAGTTCTTTGTACTATTAAGAGTACATTTATAGTTTACGTACTGCTTAAGAGTACGTTTGTAACATAGAGTCTAATGTGGAGGCCCGGCTATTACAGTTGAAGAACCTAGTAATTACGAAGAGGACCACTCCCACGACGGTTAATCTTCCCTTACTCGCAGTGAGGGTAATGTGAAGAAGGTACGGGTATGTCTGGACATGCGAGCGGTCAACGCACTGATTCCAGGAGACCAGTTTTTGATACCGAAGGTGAATGAGATCATTTCACGACTGAAGAGCAGGAAGTACTATACCACACTCGATATATCAGCAGCATATCATAGACTACCGATACACCCGGATTCTAGATACCTATTTAGTTTCATGCACGATCGATACCAGTACTCGTTTACATCGGCACCTTTCGGGTTGCACGTATTGACGTAAGAATTCCAACGGACACTCAGTACGATACTAGATGGACTACCAGTCCACCACTACATTGACGATATTGTGATTGTTAGTGACGATTATGAAGAGCACATCGCTACAGTGAGGGAGGTGATCAGAAGATTGACGTACCACAGTTTCAAGCCGAATAAAGCAAAGTTTCACCTTGCACTTGCAGAGGTTATTATACTAGGCAAGAAGGTTTCAGCGGCAAGGATTGACGTTGACTTTGAGAAGCAGGCTGAACTCCTCGACTGGCCAACACCTTAGCAATACAGGGACATTGCCTCCGCGTTGGGGTTAGCTAAACGAGCACCTACCCAATTTCGCATACGTGGTAGCCCCTCTACGGGAGTTTTGCAAGCTGAAGCCGAATGAACTGATCGGAGATAGGTGGGAACAAAGCCATGCGGACACGTGGACAACGATGAAGGACGTGATAGTCAACACGGTCGCACTACACTTCCCGGTGAATGACGACCCCCTCAACCTCGAGACAGACGCGAGTGACTACGGATTGAGGGGCGCGCTGATCCAGTGGATAAAGGGCAAGAAACACTACCTAATGTTTTACAAGAAGACACTCAATCAGGCTCAACAGAACTATGTGACACCAATTAAAACCGCTTGATGTGGTTATGGTACGATAGAAGGGTAGAACGACTAAGGCAATGCGGACACTGTTTGGACCGTATGTGGTGAAGGCCAGGATCGGACAACGATATTAGTTAGCGAATAAAGAGGGATCCGCTCCTCCAGAATTCAATCACGAACCGGTACGGGTGGAACTCCTCCGGTTAGTGCATAGGCGCACAGACCCACCACTTAACGACGAATTATGGACAGAAGGAGGTGTTGAGTTTCGCCACATTATTACACACCGTACTAATGATGAAACAGGGAAATTGGAATACTTGGTGCGATGGCGTGAAGGCGGTCCAACGTGGGAAACATCGGCGGCTTTTGATGATGCCAACGATATCGCGGCCTACCACAAAGCCTCGCAGACACGGACACGTAAACGCCAGCGTGCCTAAATCTGTATTTTTATCTTTAGATATGCCTACTCGGTAGGACGGTGCGCTTGAACCGAAATTGTCGAGCCCTCTAGCTCCCGAGTATAAGTTAGCCACTCTAGCTCCCGAGTATAAATCAGCCACTCGAGCTCTGGAGTATAAAATAGCGATATCTACTAGACAGTTCCTTGTGCTCTGTTTGGAATCATCGAGTTAGCTGGTTTGCACGGTTTCTGCTATTGGCAGGTTTTCTCCGACACAGGTATAGCTCTATACTGTACTTACCAGAATGCGTATATGGTGTCACTACTGAACAGTTGTCTCAAATATTCAAAACGACGGGGTACTCGAGACGTACACTTCGGGTCCTCTAGCTCTTTGAGGTTAAATGCCAGCACACTGCTCTAGCTCTCAAGGATAATGCCAGCGGATCCCTCTTGTTCGTGGAGGTAAAAATTAGCGTCCCAGATTAATGATGTTACGGTAAGCTCGAATATCTGGTGCGTTGGCATGAGGGGGTGCCGACGTGGGAAACGGCCGAGGCCTTTGACAACGCTAATGACATTGTGGCATATCACAAAAATACACAGACAAGAGCTCGGAAACGCCGGAGAGACCAGTTATAGTTAAAAGAAAATTTTGTTAATAGATAAAACTTTATGTCACGTGTACTTACCGTTTAGTCACCAGCTCGAGTGGTGAAAAAATAGCCGAGCCCTCTAGCTCTTTGAGGTTAAATGCCAGCACAATGCTCTAGCTCTCTGAGGATAAATGCCAGCCCTCTAGCTCTCTGAGGTTAAATGCCAGCACAATGCTCTAGCTCTCTGAGGACAAATGCCAGCACGTAACCGCTTTCAGGGTATTCCTTCAATCTTTTAAGCTCGCACACTTGTAGTGTTTCAGCTTGGGGGGTTGTAGTCAGGAAGTCCCTGATAGGGTTTATTTAGGATTGTTTATTTGATATTTGGATTTTTGTTAGAGACTACATTCTGAACTGGGTTTATCCAATCAGGTTAAAACTGATTAACGGAAAACACATGACCAAAATGATAGTCACAGGATTTAGTTCAATAAATGAACAACGTCTCCCCTTGTACGAGGGGAGTACGTTGAGATACAGTTATCCTCGACTACATACTACACCCTACTCATTTCAGAAGGAAAGACCACATTTGGTTGTATTTATAATTTTGTTTTTGTTTTTTGTTTAAAAAAAAAAAGGCCCTGATATTTTACCAATATTTCTATATAAATACGTGATTATGAAATTACCCCTCTGATTATCTGTAGAGTGTAGAGTCCCTATTTCTTTTATTGAACTTGAAATCTGTCCGGAACTCTTTCCCCCATTTGTAGGCCCCAAAGAGGCCCCCTAGGAATCCTACATGGAACTTTGCTTCAAAAAAATAGAGCATACTTTTGTGGGTCCGTTATTAACGGCTGAAACGAAAAGTTGTTTTATTTTATAATAAAAGGCGGGGGGGGGGGGGGGGTTTCGGTTTCCAATCACAAGTTATTTACTTACCCTCTTTGAAGAAACGCTTTTGGTGTCTGCAGCGACCCAGCCGTTTTTCATTTATTTATGTATAATTGAAGGCTATGTATTTAGATATTATATATTATAAGGCCCGTTTGTGAACGGGTTGAGTCTAAGCCAAATTCAAATGATTTCATTGGCTCTATATATTAATTTAAAAAAAAATTACTTGACATTGCTCTTTTGGAGCTATTTTCTACAAATGTCACGACCTGAGGGGGTCTTTTTATGGCCAAATAGCGTGACAGACGTTTTACTTTTTGGCGACAGACAGACAAATCTTTCGGCTGGGACGCAGGGGGGACTGAAAACGTATACTTTTAAAAGAGGACATTGTTTCGAAAACCGGTTTTTTTAACAGACCTGGAAAACATCAAAACAACACGTTTCAATCCACGTATTTACTTATTCAGACGTCTATTCCCACTCATACACGTTCACATACCTATCCTTACACACATACAGATGCCTATTCACATACCCATACACACACGATATCTATTGACATACTCATACGGATGTCTTGTACCTCACATAGACATTCCTATCCACATACACATACACCTTCGCAAATACACGTGCACATGTCTATTCACATACATAATTAAAAATGTACATATCTCAATACACATATCCACATATACATGCGCATGTCTCTTCACGCGGAAATACACATAATATACCTATTGGCATACCCATACCCAACATACACCAATTCACTTACCGTCTCAGACATATGCCTATACATTCCAACACATACACAAACATACATATACTTATCCACATACCTATGTTTATGCCTATTCACACACACATGTTCTCATAAGATTGCCTCTTGGCATATCCCTACAGATACACATACTATTTACATATACCATACATATGCCCATTCAAATAGAGACTCAACAGATAACAGTGAACACTAACAATCGAACTACTATTTGGTAGTTTTTTTTTACTATTTAGAAAGTAGAAACTGTATGCAACATAGCTGCGCCCCTGGCTCCTGATTCTTGAATTCTGACTTCCGAGGAACCTCTCGCAGACGTCGTCAGAGGCTCAGTCATTCACCGCTGTCGTTCGGCGTTCACGGCACATACCACTGGGGCGCTGGGCCAGTCACTCATTCAGGCTTTCATGCACCAAAAGAGAGAAGGCAATCGTCTGAGAATGTAAAAAAATGTCTATTGTGTATGAGAATTGTAAAGAAATTTTGTTTTCGTTATTGTAGCATTTATCACAGTAGAAGGTGGATAGATATTCAATATATCAGTCCTATATGTAATATACATATAAATACTTACATTTGTGGTAACCGTAACATACGAATTGATAATTAGATTTGAGATTTCAGAATAAATACCTAAATATGAAGTAATTAACCAAGGCAATCCAAGGATTCAAGGCGACAGGCGTAGGCCGTGTAGCCTCACTATAGTAATAGTACGCTTAAAGCTGAAGAGTATGTAAAGTGCAAAATACTCACATACATTATTAGTTTACATATGTAGGCCGGGGAGCTATTTTTATTTTAGAGTAAGAGACGACAGCTTCGTTCCAAAAAAAAAGGATTTTCTAGTTTAGGTGAAATAACGTCAATTCATTGGGCATTACTAATTAAACTGCCTATGCTCAATTACTCAGACTTCAGAATCAAGAGTTGTCCAGAGTCCAGATTCTCCGGGTCTCCAATGAGACCAATATTATAAATCTGGAGTCACAACGAACGGCTCACCAAATACGCACTAAATCAGACCCTCCTCTCTCTCTACATACTATCCATTAAAAATAGTACTATTTAGTTGAGAGAGAGACAGAGAGTATGTACACAGGCCTAGTTGTGTGTTTTTTTTGCAAATACATCATAGTTCGATTTTTTATTGTAATATTTTATATGAACTATCTATAGGTACTCTAGAACATTGGTTCGTAGCATAAATTGTAACAGGATAGCAGGTATATAACAAAGCCGTGGACGTTGAATATAGGTTACAATTATAAAGCACAGATGCACGAGCTAACTGCAACATTCGGTATGACGACCAGCAATATACTGGCGAGCACATTTAGCATGAAAGGCAAGGGTACGTTGGAGTGTATAGACGAGCAGACTTTGATAGCTTTTTCTACAGACAAAGCGAGTCGGACGAAAGGTGCTCAAATTCGGCAGAATATAGGAAACACCAAACACAAGCACCCGAATACGAAGAATCGGCCATTCTTATGCCAATTCAACTGCTGCAACACATACAAAAGCGAAGATACTAGGCGTAGGCACTACAGGCGATCTCACAACCAAGAGTGGGTCCTAGCTAAGCGATCCAGACAGAATACTCTGAGGAAACAGAATAGTCTAAAGGCCGCATTCGCTGCTTCTTTACAGCATTCCGATAGTGTTCCAATTCCACAAGAACAGATGGTCAGCATCGATTCAATGAGATCGAATATCCCACTGCCAAATAACTCGACCGTTCAAACACGGGTCTACGGCAGCACTCATTCGCGCCCCTATGAACGTAGCATGTCATCCACATCTACGCATTCCACAAGCTCTACGGCGTCAAGCAATGTATACTTCTCATTCCAAGCCACGCAACACGATGGCGAGGCAACCATGAGTTCAAGGCTAAGCCAATCTAGCGGCGCCTGGGTCAAACCGATACAATTTGGTCCTCTAACTCAAAGTGCCGATATACAGCAACCGAGCGATCCGATATCGCCGTGTGGTGGAGGAGAAATGTTCGCTCAGCAGGTGAGCCAAGACTTGTTCGGTGCGATGTCCAGTGTTGTCGGCCAAGATTATTCCGCTCCGGCACTATATACACAGAACAATCCACTATCTCAGTCTTTCGACCCAAATGTGACGCACGACTTCGTACTCCATGCACCAGTTGCGCCCGTGTCAACCACCAACTCCATTGCAGAATTTGAGCATTTCCTGCGACAGCTTGAAACATACAGTCAATAGTTCGATCAATCAGAATCACTTCAATAAATTAGCGTCGCATTTTATGTCGTTGTTGTTTCCACTGAAGCTTCGTGTTCCTCCTCGGCTGTAATATCTACTGACTTGTATATCAGTGGTGAGGCCTGCATGAATGGATAGTTACCAATTAAGTTCTCAGCCCACAGACTAATATTTTCTTGCGTATACGGATATGCCATTGCTAAGCTAACCACCTCAAATGATTCATTAGCCACCTCAGTAACGTCCCCACTTTGCACACCCACACTTAGCGTATAGTAAGGGGCCTGTTGCCTGTCGAACCAATTCAGGTGCGGTCCCTCCACCAGAACACAAGTCACCACGCGATCGTCCCCATCACCTGAATACATGTCTTGTAAGATCTTGAGTCTCTGGGTGTGCACAGGCGACTCAGCACTCGTGATGAACATATGCACAGTCCGATCTGTTTCTTGTGATGGCGAGTAGTCGATTTTGAGAGGGTCCTCGGAATCGTCGTCGTTATCAATCGTCTGAAGAGAAAGTGGCGGGTTCAACGTGATCGTGGAGATTAGCGATGCAACCTCTTGAATAACTTACGTGATCTCGTCAGAGGCTTCATTAAACCACGAAGCCTGTCTGAGAGCTTGGGTATATTATACATAGATGCGTCACTATATGGCAGGATGGAATGATGCAATATAAACAAGACTGTACATACGACTGAAAAAACTATTGCTTCGGTTTAAGATTCAATTTGCACTGTGATTTAGATTAACACCACGTCATGGTTCAACCAAGTGTGCAAGGATAATAAAAGCCTACTCAAATCCATCGTGAAGCGGCATGGCTACTTCGGTTGTGCGATGGAGCAAACAATTCATATAAGTCATCATGTGCATCCGATCTGACGTATGTTCGAAATTGCTACTATACTATATTCGCACGCATCTGCTTATTCTCGGACATAAACGTAGAGCAACGAAACTCACCTTGAAATGGTCGGTAAGCACTGATCCCGGCCCGCTGACTTTCTTCAATGCCCTCTGCGTACGTTGGTATCTATCAGGAAATCGGCCCGTGCGACTTTTCTCATCAATGTCGAAGAGGGTAAACCAGTAAAAAATGTTCTGTACTTTTTTCAGGCACACACTGGATTTGCCGAAGACACCCTTTATTTAGGATACCAAATTGAAAAACAATGTTTTAATTACGTATCTAAGCCCGAGTCCGGACTTTGCATAGCCGTGTTGTGAAGCATGCGTATCTTCATGCGAGACCTGAGACTTGCTTTACGTAAACTGGTACCGGCATATTACGCAAGTGAGCACGGACTGATGTAGTGAACATCGGAAGCACCTTCGACATAAATTTGGAAGTATACGCATTTTGGCCAGGATAGATGTATGATAAAAAACATACTTAATCGCGCAGAAATATGCTGATGTCTACACAGGAAGCCAGTTATAGAGAACGTACATTGCGTGCACTATAGCTAGACGGGTATGCCTCGTCACACAGATCAAGCGAAATCCCATACTAAATGACGACACACTACAAACAGACACTAAGGAACAAATCCTGTTTGACTCACAACAGTGCACGGCTTCGTGATAAGTTGAAGCATAATCATCGTGGATATAGATTTCAAATGACACATAGTTGGGTTGTAGAATACCTCACAAATATCAAAAGTATCTAAATCAGGACGGATACCATCGTCCTCCATCCGTTGCAGGACATCTATGCCGACTTTTACCTGCAGGTTGTAATAGACGAGAAGGAGATCAATACATTGTACAAGTGATGGTAAAACGAAGGTCAAACCATCGTACAAAAATAGTCAATATTTGCAGCACATCATAAATTACAGAATCAGTGTAGTACCCATTAATTCACAATCTACAGCTGCGACGTAAACCGAGAATCTCGAAGGAGCCGCAATTGACGATAGGCATACGCATCGTTATCGCCCACAAGAAGTATGCGACTGCCATAGGCATGTATAGCAAACTTAAACTATGTATGTGTTGTTCTGGGTACTCAATGCTTGACTATTGATCAACACCCCCCGACTATGAAGGCGGGCTCCAGTGCGAGACAAACCTTAACAAAGTAAGTCTAAACAAATACTTTCTCAGGTGAAGGAAGCAGCAGTCAGAAGAGATGTCGTGTCCATTCAGAAACGCAGAAACGAGCGGGCAGTGTGGAAAGTATGTTATCATGCATAAAAGAATGAGCGAGTACAGTATATATGTTATCATGTATATAAGTCTATAGAGTCATCTCTGGTTAGGCAGTCCAGAACTTAAAAGCACAGCATACGTTGTACTGTCGTAGGTTAGTGAATATCTACGTAGGTGTCCATTTGGGTCTCATGGCAATCATTATGGTACGGGTTCTTTTGCATACACTGAATTCACATCCAGCAAGCCATCATATAACATTAAAGCAATCCAGGATATATGAAGCAATCCAGGATATATGCACATGTAGACAATCGTTTACATACTACAACCAAGGCAATTTATATCCCGTACATGGTTTTGAGCATGAAATCGTCCGTATGATACAACTACAAGGACAGTCACTGGCTTACGAACACAATAACCTCGACCCACATTATCAGCTCAAGGTCACAGGTGACGGGGATGTAGTGCTCGCTCACTACAGCCAGTGCGCGATCATACCTCGGGTGTGTACTTAGGCATAATAACGTCAAACAGCGTACGCGTGATCCATCTCCGCCGCGGGAAAACATCCAGCAGACCATTAAATGTGGCGCGGTTTGGCTTGATACCCGTTTCGTCCATGGTGGCCAGGCAGTTCTTGATGAAGTCCACACTGCCTTTACTGTACAGTTAAAGATATGAAATGGGACATGGGGATGAATTTTTCGATCGCCGCTCGGAGGTGGTCTCCAAACGTGCATACAGGCAACTACAAACACACACCCTCAAGAATGTCCATGGGCATGCAGATGCATGGCTGGTAATTGCATTTGTCGCAACTCCATAGTCGGTCTGAATATCAGTTTGAGTAGTGTGCTCGCTCGCAAACCTGCTCGTAAGTTGTGGGACACGGATGGGACTACACAGGACTTTTGTAGCGAAAAGCAAGGGCCACAGAGCACTGATAATATTGCACTGACTACACGCCTGTACACAAGCGTTTATGCTTACTTGGATTAGCTGCCCATGCAACTAAAGGTCGCAAACGGACGTGAAGGGAACTCGCAGAACACTTTGTAACAACCTATGGGTAAGTGTGCGAGAATCACACACGAGCACACACATACATTATCCTTTAGGCGCACATATGCACAACCGCAGACTAAAAGTGTGCCCTACTTGGGAAATACAAACACAGGAACAATAGGGATGTGTCATGTGACCACTTGCACACACACAACCACACAGGCACACAGACACTTACTAATAACGTCATTTGTGCTCGCACACAACATATAGACACATAACCACGGCGTCTATTGCAAATACATATGCCATGTCACGGATATACGCGGGCAAGTACACGATTACCAGGTCGATATATTCAAGTGACTACAGGCAATGTCCCCTCTGCATGATCCTGAAGTGTGCCTTCAGACACCCACTTGTGCATGAAATTTTACAGCTCATTAACAGTGGAGCACGTGCATACCTGAACTTCCCCGGCCGCCTCCCATACGCTGCGATGGCTTCGTTGTACGCCTCAAGCGATGGCCGCAACCTCACTTCCTCCAACAACTTTGTATAGTCCTGTACCACAACCGCACCATCCTTCTCTGGTTTTTCATCAGATGCTAACCCATCAGACGGTGTTCCCTCACCCGTCATATTATCGGTTGATGTTTTATCTGAGCTTGTTCTGTCAGCCGCGTAGCTTCTGCGCGGGTGTATACAGACTGTGAATCTCGAGAGGGGATACGCATGTGACGGTACAGAACTGTGACATAATGCGCTATTCATCTGCTTGGTGTACGCACGTGGTTTGTGCATATGTGTAAACACGGGCTTCGCACTATTAGATAGTCTTCTCCTTTTGCATGTTACTTGGCCTCGTACACTTTGCAAGCTTTGCATACTCTGCACGCGAGGAGCATCGATCGTACTCAAGCTTAAAGGGGTTCTTATACTTACATTGCGCAATGATGCAAGCACTCGTGTGTGCATGCAGCAGCTCATTACGAATAGATTATGCGGCGGTAGCGTTTTCAGTATATAAATTTTAATCTCTAATACCTATTCCTAATGTCTAGGCGAGATGTGACCTATTAGACGCTTAATTTACTATAGCAATTTAGAATATAAGTAGTGCTTAAACATTCATACACGAGTGGGCTTATACTTAGACAGTCCGCAGACTATATTTCTATGTCGTTAGTTCTTATATGTAGTTATAGGTGGCACTATATCCCTAGTAGATCTGTAGTATGTAGTAGATGGTACTATTTAAATGTATGAACCGTTGCTCGAGGCGCTCCTCTATTCAACTTCTGTTTTATACAATATTGAGCTTCGCCAGAGAGAGAGAGAAAATAAATACAGCTCATACCGTCACACGGCCGCGCCGCCATAAAAGCAATGACGTAATACTATCGTTCCCGTCACCATATTTATCTTCAAATTTTATTTATTTACTTCTCGTTTGTGTACATGAATATGAATGTATTGTATACATATTTACCTGTATGTATGTATATGTGGCGAATGTTCCAAAGGGGTGTTGTAGTGTACGACCTACTTCGTACGCTGATGATCAATGAATATGTATATATTTTTTAGATTATATGGACATTGAAAAGTATCTGTAAAAGGACTTTGAAAGATGTAATAGACTAAAAACGAGTCGAATCCGCCACAGTCAACCCCCTTGATGTTGTCGTATACACGTTGTAGCACATGCTTGTACATAACCAAACCACTGCGAAGCGAATTAAGGTCACCATGAGTAAAGATAAAGATAACAGCATCTCTAAAGATAAGGACAAGCATATTGTCGAGGAGTTCTTCTATTTGTCGGAACGCTGCAATGAACAGTTCAACCGTCTCGAGTATGTGTTCGGGACTGTGTGTTGGGTATTGCATAGTGCACTTCAATGTTTGTATGAACTATCTGATGTGCCGGCTCAGTCATCCCAAGTGTGTAGTTTTGTGTGTGTGCTGACTATTGTATTGTATATGTGGGTATCGGTTCGAGCCTAAAAAACCATACAGAAAGCCATCTCAAGTATGTGTTTTTATTTGTGTGTGGAGTGTTGTCTGTTGTGTGCGGACATCTGCCTGGATAGTCCCTCGTACGATTCAGCCTCCTCGAGTATGTATGTATGTGTGGGTTGAGTGCCCTATTTAGTAGACCCTTGACTATTGTATTTTGTATGGAAAGGTCTGTGTGAACGATCCATTTGAACGATCCAGCTTCTATACCAGCAACTTCGAGTATGCGTGTGTTAGAGCATTGTTTGATTTATGTGAATACATGCCTGCACGATTCGATGTACAGTTCCGCCAGCCCGAGTATGTGTGTAGGGGATATCAAATGTTGTATTAAATGAACATTGTGAGTTCTTGAATGGTGTTGATCTATGTCTATTTGCCTTTTCCTAATTGTATCGGAAGATTGTTGGTATTGGCGCTCGTTCTCCATGCCATCTCTAGTAGCATACGATATACGTACATATATTCAAGGTAACTAGAGTATACGTGGTACGGTACGGATATACAGGACAGAAAATTCAAAGAATAGTCTTGCGTCTTTATCTGTTGGCGTCTACGAGCAGATTCAGCTGAAACAGAATCACGCATACGTCGATTTCATAACATTGCAAGGCAGCACTGCATTCTCTTACCGTGCATATAAATGTGTCCGTGGAGGTACATGGCACTGTAGTATGTCCCGAGACACTTTGTTATGTACAACATATTAAAAAAAATATTATTTATCAGCATTCAGAGAGAGAGAGAGAGAGGTATTACTTCTATACTCGGCGTGATAACATGAACAACATCACACGAATGGTGTAAAACGAATCATATCACTGGGTGATGCACCCATCTACGATTGGTATAGGTTTATACAATGAGCTTTACAACCTGCAACATTTATACAAAACGACAGGAACATACGACATCACATTGCGCGATTAGCTATGCATATCCTTGCATCATTGCAGAAGATGTGTTGCTGACGATGAATTCGTTGCACAACACTAACAGGGCTGTTCCCAGATACAATCGGGAGAAATGGCAGCCGTACTTTCATCGCACGTTCTATCTGTACCAGAAGCTATGGATAATGCAGCAGAAATCAAGGTGAGGTCGTACGATGGTATCTGTTAAGTAGAGAGCAGCAACATACATAGACTGACGTGCGCTATACTATATATATATATATATATATATATATATATATATGATATACATAATATATATTATTATGTACACACACACA
>NW_014039196.1:0-2826 GCF_001186125.1 Sphaeroforma arctica JP610 | reverse complement strand
CAATTATTAGTCACACGCGTAACAGAGTAGATACTTCGAGTATGAAACAATAGTCGAAGTTGCTCGTGTGGCATTCTCAATATCGTATGACGGCGTTTACACGGTACACTTGTGGATTCAGATTGAAGATTTGCAGAGCATAGGTATCGTGCTGTCCTATATTTGTATACCCAGTGCGCCATACGGTGCAAGTCTCGTTGCTGCAAGGTCAGCAGCCCAGTTTGGCGATTCGTGTTGTGAGTTCCGGGTAGAGTTCGGTGCAGTCCACCTGCGTTCTTTGACAATGTCTGTCGTAGCTGTAGTGTGATAATTCATTCACATACCCCACTGCCTTGTCGGTTACAAACGGTGTTCACACACTGGCAGTTGCGGGCCAGCACGTATGTTAATGGTTGTTAAAACGTTGAACGGATTCTCGTCGTGCTCAGGGAGATGCAAAGACCAGCAGACCATCTTGTGCAAGCGCGGTCGTTATACTGCGAGGGTGTTGTGCGATAGTTGTGTAGGTATATTCATACTCTGCACAAGGTCAATAATGTGCACCACAGTAGCGAGTACACGTGTACAAGCGCTTACTGACGCGTGTCAGTGCATGATCTTTTCGTATATATCAATACGCCTAATCATTGTGGTAGGTGCACATTCTATTGCACCCCCTGTGATATATAGTCCATACAAACGCTTGTAGAAGTACACATATATTGCTCATACTGTTGCATTGTCATACAATCGGCACGGGGAGTTTTTTCCTGCTGAATCTCTCGCGGTGTTCGTAGGCCGAGGCAGTAGTACGAATGAAATTTTAAACAATAGTAAGCACACACATAGCAGCGTCTGCGTACATACCAGGTTGTAGTTGTGCTGTTCAAGAACAACCACCATTATTCGGCGGCCACTGTTTGCCCGTGTGCTAGAAGAGGCGTAGTATCGTAGACGATCTCTCATGTGTGTGCGTGTGTATGTGTGTGTATGTGTGGTGTGTGTGTGTGTATGTGTGGTGTGTGTGTGTGTGTATATGTGTGGTGTTTGTGTGTGTATGTGTGGTGTGTGTGTGTGTATGTGAGAGAAGTAGAAGTGTGCCTCATCGCCAGATACACCACTTGTCACATTTTGCAATTTGTGCTTTTGTTTGCCGGTCTATTTTTATATTCATAGGGCGGTGGAATCTGCATGGATATGATGGACTGATGATGCACACCTCCCCACGTCTTGTACTTCCAGCTAGCCAGCCCTTGTCATAGATCGCCATTATGACCTGTAAATTCTTTGTAGAGTAGTTTAGACCCAATTCTAAAACCCATATAACTCATACCCCCCATCTCACCCCCACCCCCCCCCCCCTCTGCGTCCTGGCCTCCCACGCACACTCCATCTCGGTCATATTTGACTACTCTGTCGCTTCTATTAATTAATTAATAATCTGGGCAATTGATGTTTATGGCATCCGCAATTTCTCAGGACCGCACTTGAAAGTGGGGCGAAGCTCAGCAGATTTGAAATCGGAGACATCGCGTCGAAAATTGCGCAGCTGTATTTCCAATATTAGTAAGTGGCACAAACCCAGCCCCCGAAACGCTCCACACACCCTGTGCATAGCGTCCCGAAGTTATGGAGGGATGCTCACATACTTGCATTCGTCCCAAAAAGCTTGCTGGTATATTTGATTACATAGGCCTGTATGTTCTATATATAGGCCTGTATGGTGAATATATTATATATAGGCCTGTATGTTTAAAATATTATATATAGGCCCGTATGTTTAATAAATTATATATAGACCTGTATGTTTAATATATTATATTTATGCCTGTATGTTTAATATATTATATATAGGCCCGTATGTTTAATATATTATATATAGGCCTGTATGTTTAATATATTATATATAGGCCTGTATGTTTAATATATTATATATAGGCCTGTATGTTTGATATATTATATATAGGCCTGTATGTTTAATATATTATATTTATATATATGCCTGTATGCTTGATTGTATAGGCCTGTATGTTGGATTGTATAGGCCTGTATGTTTGATTGGATAGGCTTGTATTTTTGATTATATATATAGACCTTTCTGTTTGATATTGTATATTTAGGCCTGTACATTCAATACTATATGTATAGGCCTGTATGTTTGATTCTATGTATAGGCCTTTATGTTTGATATTGTTTATATAGATATGTATGTTTGATATTATTTATATAGGCCTGCATGTTTGATTGTATAGGCCTGTATATTTGATTGTATAAGCCTGTATATGGGATTCTATCTATGTATTGGTGATTTTATTATATTTATAGGCCTGTATGTTTGATATTACATGTATAGACCTGTAGGGCTGATTGTGTAGGCCTGTATGTTTGATATCATATATATATGCTTGTATGTTCGGTATTTTATACGTATAGGCCTGTATTGTTGATTATAAAGGCCTATATTCGATGTTATATATATACGCCTGTAGGTATTATATATATAGACCTGCATATATGAAGTTACATATGTACGCCTGTATGATTGGTATTAATTATATAGGCCTGTATTGTTGATTGTATGGTCCTGAATGTATAATGTTACATATGATCGCCTGTATGTTTGGTATTAAATATATAGGCCTGTATTGTTGATTGTATACTCCTGTATGTTAAATATCACATATATACGACTGTATGTTTGGTATTATACATATATGCCTGTATTGTTGATTGTACAGGCCTGCTTATTTGATATTACATATATACGCCTTTATGTTTGGTACTATATATATAGGTCAGCACATTTGCTTGTATAGGCCTGTTTCGTTGATTGTATAGGGTTGTATA
>NW_014039197.1:13913-16591 GCF_001186125.1 Sphaeroforma arctica JP610 | reverse complement strand
CAAATGTGTGTATATATAGATATACAATATATATATATATCTATAAATGTGTATGTATATACTTAGAGCCCTACTCTTGCATACTTCATACAACAAGATACTCTAAGGAACCACTATGTACAAGCACTACCATTACACCATATAGTGTAGTACTACCTGCATTCGTTCACACACACACGACTACAACTACTATACTGCACAGCCCACCACTAAGTGTACACCTACATAGCCCACACTAAACCCTAAACCTTACAACTGTCAATGGCTATGCCCGGTACTTACGTGGCAACGTCGGTCTTCTCAATCAGCGACTCTTCGTACACTCGTGTGCCGTTGATCTCGAAGACGCGCGCCATTCCACTCGCACTGGCAGTGGCCTACGAGGGATACAGACGAAGTCTTTATATGCAGTGTTTATGCGGGTATGACCACTACAGGCTAAAGCAGTTATCCGCAGAAGCACATACGTGGTTTATCCGCAGAAGTTTATACGTGGTTTATCCGCTGAAGTATATACGTGGTTTATCCGCAGAAGTATATACGTGGTTTATCCGCAGAAGTATATACGTGGTTTATCTGCACAAGTATTTACGTGCTTTATCTGCAGAAGTATATACGTGGTTTATCCGCTGAAGTAAATACGTGGTTTATCCGCAGAAGTATATATGTGGTTTATTCGCAGAAGTATATACGTGGTTTATCCGCTGAAGTATATACGTGGTTTATCCGCAGAAGTATATACGTGGTTTATCCGCAGAAGTATATACGTGGTTTATCCGCTGAAGTATATACGTGGTAGCATTTATCTCACAGAAGGATATAGGAGTACGCCCGTATCACACAGAAATATACAGCTGTAGTAAATCTTATCACGGAGAAGTATATATTATAAATAACACTTATTAGGCAGGAATAGATATAGGTAATAGCACTCATCCTACAGAAATATATGTGCATGTATTCCCGCTTACCACACAAAAATATATATGCTATACCACTTACCACGTAGAAATACATATTTGTCATAACACTTACTCCGCAGCAATATATACATGTATTAGGACTATATATATATATAATAGCACTCATCACACAGAGGTTTATTTGTATGCACACGTACAACGTTTAAGTTGCTGTGTACGAGTACTTACCACGTACTCGCCCATGGGATCAAACACTATGTCGCGTACAGCGGTTTGGTCACACTCTAGCGTGATGACCTTCTTGGCGTCTTCAGTCTCCACTAGCTTGGCATCGCCCTCGCTAATCAGTGGGAACAGATACCGGACAAATTAAGCAGGAGATGGACGTATAACGTATGTCGGATATCAGACATGCGAGTGAGATATCAGACAAACGAGTGAGATTGCGGACATACGAAATAGATATAAGACAAAGCAGCCAGATATCGGACATGTTTGGCAACGCGGGAAGGCAAGTGTTGGTTGATATCGTATCACATAGTTAAGCCAGTGTTATTACGGGTAAATGTTTTAGCACGAATGTATTAAATACCGAAGCAGCACATTACAGGTCTCTAGAGCGACCAAGTGCCCGTCCCTACGTACAAGCAAAGACATGCATTGCCATGACATATTCAGTATATATGTATACAAAATCTCTACGTGCAAGCAAAGACATGCATTGCCATGACATATTAATTACATAATAAGTATATATGTATACATCGTCCCTACGTGCAATCAAAGACATACATTGCCATGACATATTAATTACATATTAAGTATATATGTATACAACGTCCCTACGTGCAATCAAAGACATGCATTACCATGACATATTAAGTATATATATATACAGCGTCCCTACGTAAAATCAAAGACATGCATTTGTATATAGACAAGACAACAACAAGTAACGAATCTAAACTGCCAATGTCTAGATTTCAAAAAAAAACTCAAACATCAGCCTTACGTTTGATAACCAAACATTCTCGGTGGGGCAGCCGGCTATTCAGAGAGCGCACATCAAGGAGAAAAGTACACAACACACGGGCATAAGAACCTACACAACACACGTGCACAAAACATATGTGGATAACAGACTACTACGTGCAGAAGACTCGTATGCACCATTCGGCAAAGAAAACGTACCTGTACTTCGCAACACACGGGCATAAGAACCCACACAACACACGTGCACAAAACATATGTGGATAACAGACTACTACGTGCAGAAGACTCGTATGCACCATTCGGCAAAGAAAACGTACCTGTACTTCGCAACACAGGGGCATAAGAACCCACACAACACACGTGCACAAAACATATGTGGATAACAGACTACTACGTGCAGAAGACATTCGGCAAAGAAAACGTACCATGCGCATACTACATGTCCAACCAAGAGCAAAAACGGTACCAAACGCTTACGACGAGTTGTAGCCATATACATACCAAGCTCCCACTGCGATCAATTTGCCGTTTTTGGAAAAATTGGCGGCCAAGACGGTAGATGTTGTGCGGAAGAGAATGCTCTCAAACTCGCCCTCTGGCAGTGTGCGTAACTCGGCACGATTGTCATCACCGCATGTTACAAAGGTGTCGCCCTGGATGTGTTTATATATATATAAATACATATAAATATATGTATATATAAATATATATAATATATATATATATATATATATATATATATCTATATATATAGATATATAT
>NW_014039197.1:7842-11894 GCF_001186125.1 Sphaeroforma arctica JP610 | reverse complement strand
GTGTGTGTGTGTGTGTGTGTATACACAATTATCAATCCTTCAATTCCATTAAACTTTGTTAAAATACAGGCATACATCCATATAAAAGTACAATCCAATTTGGAAACTTACTCTCCCGAATGGTGGTAAGTGATAGTCGTCTGTCCGGCCTGAAGCACGGTCCTCCTTTCACACGAAGTCACCATGGTGATATGTTCACCAGTCAAGGTGGTAGCTCGATGTTGTGTATATTACTCCAATCTATCTTTCCAGCATATAGCTTGGATAGTTGTTTGTGACAGTGATAGGTAAATGATATTAGAGCTGATCGATCCTCCCAGACTCAAGCATTTGCCGTCGATGGGGTTACTTTGAATGTTACAAGGGTGTCGAACTGTGTTTAATACTTTAATGGGACATACTTTGGTAATAAAATTAAAATAAAACACTACCAATACTTTAGATACTGTCTGCCCGCTCTATCCCTGGGCTGTGAAAGGTCTTATTAAAACACGTCGCAGGAAGTGCATACAAACCAAACCAGACCAGCGCTCACAAAATAAGTCACTCGACACAGACTCTGCAGTCTGCAGCCTACGGCTAAAATAGGAGTACATGACGAGAACCCAAATCCCAACTTAGATACTAAATAGTTGTTGTCCAATAGAATCACGTTATCGATGTTTTGGCGCGGATGGATGAACATCAGTATTCAATCAAAACACCGTACAAAGCGCGCCCATTTGATTTTAGCTCCCAATATATTTCTAAAAATAGATTATTGTGTTCTGGATCTAGTAGGGTTTAGGTATTTAGGGGTTATCTCAACCGGGTTCAGAGAGGTACTGCTACGAGTATCGAATAGTATTTAAATATATATTTAGTACACTCACAGGTCACCGGCTTCCTATCCAGTCTGAACACACACTCCAATCGCCCAAAGAATAAGACAGACACAGACAGACAGCTGTCTATTATAGGGATACATAGATAGTATGGAAACCATTGAGAGGACAATAGCAGATGCGATCGCAGATGCAGCTCTGGACACGTACGATCGGAGATGTCCGAAGCGAAAGAAGCTGGAGACGGGCGTGGAATGGGGGGTGCTGGCAGCAGTTGTTTGCACTCGCACGGAAGACTCGGGTGTGTGTGTTGGGTGATTTATTTTGTGTGTGTGTGTTATTATCCACATGCGCCGAGGTGTGTGCTTTGTCGGTTGTCTGCGTGGAGTGTCGATAAATTTGCTTTAGAGAGGATGTGCAGGCGTTCACGACTGAGTCGGACCATTTGTTGTTGTGTTGGGAGTAGTATGCAATATCCTGTCCTTTTTCTGAATGTGCAATTCGCATAGAGGACATTACAGCGTGTGTGGTAAACATTACAGCGTGTGTGGGTAACCGTACTGTGGGCTATTGACTTTGAACTCCCATTGTCGCAGTGTGTTGTATTGGTCTGATCTTGAGGTGTAGGGCAAACCTTAATACCTCACAGTATAAGTTACCGCTTCGATCTCAGACTACTGTATAGGCTGGAGGCTGTTTGCTGGCTTCACCGCAATAATCAGAAGCTTTGCTTTTGCAACAGTGTTTCTGAATTGCCCGATCTATAACTTCAGCCTCAGGCAATCTAGCAATAAATACATGCACACACACATATATATATATACATACGTAATTACGTGTGGAAATATGGGTCCGTACTTTGTTATTGGTATTGCCATGGGTTTTTACACATGTGTGGGTTTATAAGACGACTTGTGTACGTGTGACGTGCATGGTATACTCATTGCTAGCCATCTGGGTTGAATCATCGAGTGGATAGAAGTTCTGAAGGCTTAACGGAGGAGGGGTGGTGGGGGGGTCTGGACCTTACTAGAAAATAGCAAAGTACACACACAAGCACGTGAAATAATCCATACACATGAACTTACGAAGCTGAAGCTAGGTGAGTTCCGCCAATGTATGGTTGGCGGGTATGAGAGTATACTTCGTTTACCACCGGCGAACCCATTGCAGTTGACGTTTAAACGCCATCTACATCGGTAGGGCTCGGCTGTGACTGTGACTATGACTGTGACGGCGAGTCTGGATGGTCAGTGCTTCTGACATCGTCGCTTGTCACTATATGCATACCCATTGATAGTGTTAAATGTACCAACTACTAAGAATGGGCTGAATCAGTCCAACACAAAGACATCGGGTGCTGCCCTGCCAGAAAGTTTTATGGACAGTCTGGTCTTTTGCTAACGTGGTACCACACTAGGTGGCAGGAACTAAGTGTAGCGGCTAATTAAACCGTACCATGCATTACCTACCGATTGATTAATATGATCTCAATTGAAGTTCGGAACGAGGGACAATACCGCACAAACGCTACACCTTCATGTATACCAAAGGGGGAATTATAACCCTGGGCACCAATGCCAAATCCTTAATGTGCGCGTGAGCCTGCGTGAGAACATTGAACAGAACGGCAGCTGCAACACCTCTTTAGTTTAATTTAGACCGCGCCTTGGTCTTGCAGCCCAGACATTGAGTGTGGTGGCTCTGTCTCCCGTTGCACGCGTGGTACGTTACAACACATGCGTTTAGGCGAACGTCTATGAACACGGATATATAATACGAGCCACAGAGGGAAAGCTAGGACAGTATCTGTGCAGGAAATAGTGTTTGAGGTGTCGTCTGCGAACCCTAAATGTCTTCTCAAGCAACGTATCTTCAATATAAAACTACACCCACTCTAGTTACTTTTAAAACTACACCAACTCTAGTTACTTTTAAAACTACACCATATCTAGTTACTTTACCTCGACATGGTCATCCTTATGACCGGTCCCAGAGTGCCAGGTCGCCGACAAGGGTGTACATAGCCAACGAGGGTCCCTGAGTATCACATGCACACCCACCCTGATCAAAATAAACAAGGACAAGACACAAGGATTGTTCATATTACTGAGTGGTTTCGCCTCCTGTCGATCAGATAGTAGTGGCGTGCAGCGTACACAACAAGCACACTAGCACCAGTGTGTAGGTATATGAGAGCCACCACCCGGGTAAAGAGAAGCTATCTGCACACCCCCTGGCCATTTACACCCGGGTTTATACCGGGAACGGTCCCAAACAAGCCAATCAGAGCTGAAACTATAGTGTCATAGCTTTGGATCAAATATATCAGAAGATGCGAGCGTTCGGATATAGGTGGGCCATTCCAATTTTGAAGTTCTATACCAAAAACCAAACCTCTACTGACCTCGATGTACGGAAAAACTGATCTGGACATACTTGATCAGACGACCAAGAACAACACACCCAATGGTAACACACGCTTTTTGAAAATAGTAAACTAGAACACAATACCTGCACCTCAAACAGATCTCAGATTCTGCTGACAGCAGCACTCCAGGAGTAGCTTAGCAACCAGTAGAGTTTATATGGCAACCGGTAGGGTTTCCATGACAATATCCACCTCCGACTAACATACTTAAGCGGGCTTGTTGTTATCTGACAACACGCAGGGGATTCATTCGTAGCGAACACAGTCAGAAGATCAATCCCTGCGTGTGCGGCTTACTAAATAATGCATCCACACCAACAAACAACAAACATGGTACACACAACCCAATCCGGTTGATTGGGCTATACAGTACAACCGGCTGTCACGTACCCACTGACTTGAGGGCAGGACAAGAGGCAGCAGTGGATATACGCACACAATTCACGCTAAATTATTAACTACAAACCCAAAAACTTGAATCCGAATCTTAAAAATCGCAAATTAATAAACCTGTATTTGTCTTTTTCAGGACCAGAGACATCCGAAGGGGTACCACCACAAGTACTGACCTTTGCAACGGGTACTAAGTGTATCGGACGATCAAAGATGCCACGTGATGGTAGTGCAGTGCTGGACTCGCATGCGGAAGTGGTGGCCATGCGCACCTTCCGACTGTAAGTAAGCTCTATTGCGAATAGTGTGTGTGTGTGTATTCGTTGGGTCAGTTCAAGTACTATTCTTTTCAGTTCTATTGCGAATAGTGTGTGTGTGTGTATTCGTTGGGGCAGTTAAAGTAA
>NW_014039197.1:0-2750 GCF_001186125.1 Sphaeroforma arctica JP610 | reverse complement strand
CTGCGAATAGTGTGTGTGTGTGTATTCGTTGGGTCAGTTGAAGTACTATGCTTTAAGTTCTATTGCGAATAGTGTGCCTGAATGAGAGTGCCTGAATGTAATTCATGCTACAAAGCATATGTTTTTAATTTGCTTAATCCCATGGGGTTTTGCAGCACATGCGGGGGGTGGGTATGCTCACACTTCAGTACAAGTCTAAACACTTCAGTACAAGTATAAACACTTGAGTACAAGTCTAAACACTTAAGTACAATTCTAAACACTTAAGTACAATTCTAAACACTTAAGTACAATTCTAAACACTCAAGTACAATCCTGAACACTTAATTACAATTCTAAGTACTCGTGCCCTGAGGACTGTATGTGAGCGTGTCTGATTGATATTCCTGCAACAAGTATATATGTCTGACCATAACTACTTACATATATTTCTCACAGTAGTTGCTCTATATATGTACAGTTTTCTTACTGTATGGGATACACATGCTTATCCATGCTTATGTATTGGATGTGAACAATAGAGCATTCGAACCCCTCCGGACTGTTGCCATATATGTATTCTTTTTGAAATATATTTTTTCTACTAAGCACATTGTCAGGGAGCCAGAGATGGCTTTGCTTGTGCACAGGAATGTGTATACACACAGCTATAAACCCCTAAAACCCTAAAACATGTGTATACACACAGCAAAGCCACTGTATACCATTCACATCAATGGACGTCAAATGCGTAACGTTTAGGCCTATGCGGACCCAAACCATAGTCACCCAAACCCTAAACCCCAAAACCCTACAACAATACAGACGACAGTACTTCAATATTTAAACATCAACTAAGGATAATGTAAATCATATCCATGATTGTATCTCACGAATCAGAGAGCATATATACACCTGCTGCATGTGCATGCCCCATGGTCTGGTTGAGGCCCCCAGGGATAGTATGAGAACGTATGTATGTGCATGGTTACTAACCATCCACATACATGTAGCTGGAACTGATTCGCTGATGCGTAACTTGAACACACAGATACTTGCTGAGAGAGATTGAGCGTTTCTACAATGGAAATGGGCCTACCTTAGTGGCCAGAAACGAACGCGGAAAACTTCAGATATCGCCTGGCGTGGCACTGCATCTGTACATAAGCCAAACGCCATGTATGTGTGTGCATGCAATTGGTAAACTTAGCACTATGCATGTGTGCACATAAACTGTAGCAGGAATACATCCTCACGTATGACAAAATAAGTACTATGCATGTGTGTGCATAAACTGTAACAAGAATGCATCCTTACATGTGACGAAATAAGTACCATGTATGTGTGTGCATATACTGTAACAGGAATGCATCCTCACATATAACAAAATAAGTACTATGCATGTGTGTGCATAAACTGTAACAGGAATGCATCCTCACATATGACAAAATAAGTACTATGCATGTGTGTGCATAAACTGTATCAGGAATGCATCTTCACAGATGACAAAATAAGTACTATGCATGTGTGTGCACAAAGCAGATATCCTCAGTCTACCAATAGTGCCATAGCTGAGATCATGTCGTATGTTTCATGTCATATGTTTGTTAGGTGTCTTCTTTCAGACATCCTCAGACCAATAGTGCCATAGCTGAGATCATGTCGTACGTTTGTGTAGGTATCTTCTTCCAGACCACTCTTAATAACAACCATACACACCACAACTCTGGCTATCAATTATACATATCCCAGTTTCAGATTCCTCTCGTGCTTGTGTATAGGTGGTGACGCATCGATCTTCAAGACCGCTGCACAGAGCGAAATGTCTGATGATGAAGGAGAGACGCGACAGACAACATACGATACTCAACGCACAGGCGCCAAGTGTGTGGCTGGCGGACCCCAAGACACGGTATGTTGGTTGTTAATGGGGTGATTGATATCTATTTAGCCACACAGGGAGAATGTAGTATGTTGTTGGATACTATTGGTAGATCACTTGTGTTATTCTGTGTTGACCCATACATGGAGATAAAAACAGTAGTACAGTTGTGGTAAATAGAAGGGGAGAATGTATTATGTTGGGTACTATTGGTATTCCACTTGTGTTATTCTGTGTTGACCCATACATGGAGATATACACAGTAGTGCAGTTGTGGTAAATAGAAGTACGGTTGAGGCTGAACCCATACCGACGTAGGGAGTGGTATAGGCACATCGTACGACACACAATGTTCTGTGGCCAGGTGTGATACTGGAGAGCCCTAAGGTACGGTATGATGCTTATTAATCAAGTGTTTGATCGGAGTCTATTCACAAAGGGAGGATATAGAATGTTGAGTACAAACAGTATTTTATTTATTACTATTCTGTATTGACCTATATAAGGAAATATGTGCAGTAGTGACGTGGTGGTACATAGAATACGGTTGTCCATCTATCACCAAATGTTTGTACCACTATCTGATTATTTAATATGTAGTCAATTAAACCTTAAACCCTCAACCTTAAACCCTAAAACCCTAAACCCCTAACATCCTGACACCATCAAACCCTAAAAATCAAAGGCTAAAATGCCTGTCAACCACTCTCTTCTCAGCTGTCGTCTGGTGAGGGATATCATGAAGTGGGGGCGTTGAGAACGAAACCAGGCAGAGGCGATCCGACCGTTTGTATGTCGTGCAGGTAAGAGCGTGAAAGCGTCACTCTGTACTCGAGTATCTGCGTATATCTGTGTTTATCATTTTGTTTGTGTATATATACGTATATAT
>NW_014039198.1:13294-16646 GCF_001186125.1 Sphaeroforma arctica JP610 | reverse complement strand
CCCTACAGCCTCAAAATCAGATCTTCAAAACTCTAAACAAGACTTATACATCTATTAAATCGGGAAAAGGGTCACAGTATTGATTTGTCTGATCGACATTGCGCGTGGATGTCGTATTGTCTGGTAAGAAAGTTCATAGGGAGAGCATACCTAGACTCATCTCCACGACCTCATTTACAAATGATAATCTCTTCATTGAGGGTACTCCAACAATATCTACCCTGAACCACAATTTGATATCCATCACCTCTCCTCTAGACCACAATCCGAACAGCCTCGCAAGTGGCTCGACCGCACGCTGCCGTGGCTCAATTGCACGCAGAGGCATGTAAGAATACACTCAGGCATAGCCAAGCACCTGTGAACGTGCATACCCGTGTGTCAAGAGCGAACTTCCATGCACATGCGGCTGTACGTGCTCGAAGCAAGCACAACAGAGCGAGGCATGCGGCCGCGAGAGAGGAGTTGTTGAAGTCCATGAAGCCAAGGTGTGTGTGTGTATGTATACGTTCTATCTGGATTGTGCGTGCTTTACTTCATCTTGATTATAGCGCATGTCGAG
The DNA here is from genome assembly GCF_001186125.1 of Sphaeroforma arctica JP610. NCBI lineage: Eukaryota > Ichthyosporea > Ichthyophonida > Sphaeroforma > Sphaeroforma arctica. The sequence goes on along the minus strand of NW_014039198.1, from coordinate 16,084 downwards.
ATTAGTTTGACGCTGTACTGTGTGCTTCGCGTCGGATTCTGACTAACAGGGACTTAAATATCTGAAATCAAAAGGTCAGGGATATGGCTGGTGTGAGTGGTACGCTATGAGCGCATAGTCTATTCAAGTGCATGGGAAATAAAGTTTCGTTACACGCGCTTCCATCGAATCATCTATGCAATGGAATTGGAGAGTTCCCCAGCGCTCGCTACATTTTTGTGTACGTGCATACACACACATACACACATATGTATATTTAGATACATAATTAATATATATATATATATTCAGCGCATGTCGAGATTAGTATGACGCTGTAGTGTGTGCTTCGCGTCGGATTCTGACTAATATATATATATATATATACATGTATATATATAATGAATCTTACGCTTGCACTCTTGGATATTTTATTTACATCCAGGCCGACCACTCCCGCGCTCAAACCAAGCGCCAAACAAAGGATGGGATCAGGTATCGGCATACCCACTACAACGGCCAAAGACCTGCACCAGACGGGCAATTCTGCCGCAGCAGCAGCCACTACCACTGATCCGGAAAGCGCAGAAGGTGCCGAGAAACCCGCAGAGACCACAGCACCCACAAAACCCAGCCTTGCGATTTTCACGCCCATGAAGGACGCGCCTGGGTGGCACGTAGACGCCGCTGGTAACATTGCGTTTACCGGAAACCGGTACGACGAAGATGGCAATTTGGCCAGTGATGGAGAGTTTGATGAACGTGGCGATCTGATAAGAGACGGCCCACCGGTAGGGGTTTGGGGGGTCTTTTGACACAGATTTCTGTGTGTTTGTTATTGATACGCTTAGCGGCAGATGAGTTGCCAGAATTGTGGAGTGGCGTCTGTAGCTTTATCTTACTGTCTGAAGTTTCGTTGGTATGTGTGGTTGGTGTAAGTAACGAGCTCTGTGAGATTGTTGAATGACTACCATTGAAGTGTCTACCCGCGAGGACTCTCAGCAACTGAACCGTTGGTTTCAATGGAACTGTTTAGCACTGCAATAACATCTATCGGTGTTGAATGGGGGTTTTTTTTTGCAAAGGTGTACTGCATAGCAGTGAAAGGCTCTCAAGCAATATGTAGTACGATGAGAATATCGATTATATAGAGTACTCACATACTACCCAAGTACCTAATTTTGTCCGAATGTTGAAATTCGTTTATTGTCATATCATTCTCATACACCACGCGCATAAATCCTCGACTCGGATGTATTTTCAAATACATATGAAGGGATTTGAACATATATGAACAAATTTGAATATATATAACTGAATTTCAGATATATATAAACCAATTTACATATATACAAACACATTCTCGCTGCATTATAGGGTGTTGGACGAGCCCACACGCAGCAAAACGAGCTCAATACCAACAAATTCATAAAGGACAAGGCACCCAGTACAGATGAAGCAAGCATAGAGTCTGGCAACGCCGAGGTGGCTGAGGAAGAGAAGCCACGTACTGGCAGGTATTCTTCACACATGGTAGCTTTTAAAACAAAACAATATCCCAGTTTTCTTTCTGGTGCACGTGTCCAACAGTCTTCGTTCTGAACTTCCGATTGCAGTGTACATGTTCGCGCATACACCTGGTTCATGCGATGTAAGTTGCGGGTGCGTGCGAGAGCTTATCCGGATACTGAAAGTGCCTTTGAGTTTTAGCAACAACATACTGGATGTGTCCTTCCGTATCGGATCGAGGCTTAGTTTTGAATGTGTCGCTGGTGATGCAGCTAGTTGCTGTGATTGTGCATAGTACGGTGGTTTTGGCAATGTGAGGACACCTGGCAAGTCACATACCTATAGAAGTATACCCATCTGGACTATTCGTACAGCGCCGAGGTATTTGTACATATGCAAGTCGTGTGTTTCTATTTAGTTGCGACCGCTTTGAAGTTGAACCGGAACTCCAGGGGAGGCCGTTAGTTTAAACAAACGTTTTGCTAACGCGCACGCCGCCTTAAACGTCCCTGGCTACACTTGCCCGTACGAAAACATGCGTTCCCATACACACTACAACAACCCATCAACAAATAAATGTAAATCCGCACTCTCTGTCCGCAACTGGCGTTGAGATATGGTTGTGATTGGTGCGAAGTGTATAAAATGATGAAAAGTGATGATCAAAAGTACCAGCACGATCACAAATTCTCTCAAACGCGTTGCTTGTTTAAGACTCGCTTGCCTGAACACTCACAAAATTGTGTTCTTTCGACCGCAACCGTAGTCGAGGTCAGTTTTCTAACCAGGAAGAGGTGCTTGAGGGTAAGATGCAATACAAGGGCTTTCTGTACAACAGCGAAGGTCAACTAGATGGTGACGGAGGCTACGACAGTGACGGTGTGCTCGTTGCGGACAAGTTCCGAGCCGAGGAGAGCCGCTTGCGAAAGGAGGTAAACAACTGTATTGATAATGTTGGTTCACATGTCGGGAATGTGCCTGAGTGGCCTAGTGCCTTGGTTACTGTGTGGGGAAGAATTGACGTGAATGGCCGATGCGTAGAAAGGTTATACTCATTTGAGTCGGTGTTGTAGTTGGTATATGTCCCTACACAAAAAGCTCCTGGTCACTGGAACGTTTGCACCTATGAATAGAAAGTACGAATACAGCATGCTCACAATATATCAACCCGCATTACACCAGATGGGCGTGCCACTAATCACCAGAGAGGAAGAGTTGGCGCGAGAAGAAGAGTGGATGAGAGATAACGATATGTTCGAGCCAGCTGACTCCCAGACCGACGGCGGTGTGTGACTGTGCTAT
>NW_014039198.1:9127-12650 GCF_001186125.1 Sphaeroforma arctica JP610 | reverse complement strand
ACACAACAATATACACACACACACACACATATATATATATATATATATATATATATATAGATAGATATATATATATACATATAGAATATTATTATTAATTTTTAAGTGTATATGAACACATTTCGGTGTTTGAATGTGATAGAATAACTCGTTCTATGCGTTGCCACATCTTGTTTGCCTATGCATTGCTTCAATCCGTTGTACTTTTTTCTTTCATGTGCAATGTGCAATGCACGCACGTTTGGTACTCACGCATGTTCAATGTGGCTTTATTTTCTTCAGAATTCAGCGATGATGAACCGATTAATGACGCAGATGAAGAGATGGAAGCCCCTGAACCCACTGGCGAGCCCCCAGAAGACCCTCCACTACTGTACTCTCGCAACAGGCCTGTAGTATACCGTAGCGAACGCTTTTGGGACGATGACTTCCCCGAAGAGATGGTATGCAAGGGTTTGTTCGTATGAACGCACGATCACGTCCACACTCACGGAAGGCCAGATTCTCAATTCGATGGACGATAGTGTATCTTACCGTTTCACCCCTACACTGTACTATTTATATATCATGTACATTTGAGAATCGTTCAAATCTGTTCTGAAGCCATGTACTGTAATCGATGCCTACGCCCACCTGATTACTTGCGAGACGCTTACACCCACTACAACCCCATTAATAACCCTAATTTACTTGTTATGTTACCCCCACAGGTGTGGCATCCCAGTGAGCGCGTGATGAAGACCGTGTACGCATTCTATTGCCAGGACCCAAAAGTGTGGACTATCTCCCGACTCGCCACTCACTTCGCTATGGCCCAGGTGCGCTCATGAGCATTTATGTATTTTACGTATATTACATTATACTTATTCGACAGCATATGCGGATGTGTCTATAGTACAATACCCGTATATTTACATGCGATGACCTTAGTGGGATCTTTTTGTACCTGCCACTAATCATAAGCATGTCAAGACCCCTTGACAACAATTCACGACCCCCTGGAAGTGGCTTATCGATGCTCATTCTGACTTTTATATTGAGTGGTGGCAACGCGACTCGTTCGCTGTATATATCTCCATGTGTATGGTCAATGTGTATGGTCATAGCCATATACAAATTGTACAGGGCCTGATAGATGTATTGTTTTTATGCACATATTTGATATCCTTGGCGAAATCAACTTCTGCAAAATGCGTATACGAAAACGTTGTCCCACACAAACTATGCAAGCATGTCTTTCTATCAGCGATGATATGCCCATTCGAGTCCTTAAAGACACGTATTCCAACTTTCTTTGAAGTTTAACGCTCTCTTGACAACAATGGTCTGTGCAAGATACTGGGCTGAGTTATATAGTAAGACAAGGGGTTAAGTTTAGCACTCACAAACAACAAACAGTGGGCCACGTAACACACAATCGGCTGTCGCTTTTGCGTTTCGTAAATGTTGTGTCGCTGATGTTTCCGCCCCGCTTCAACTGCTCCTCTCTCGTCGTGCGCAGTACTCACGGGTGATCCTTTTTAACTCACGAGTGATCCATGTTACTTATTTTTTTTGGCACACACTCAGGATACGGTAATGGGGCTGATCCAATTGATGGAAATGAGAGAAGTCAGTCTCAAAGAGGGCGTCGACCCCGAGAAGATTTGGGCCGAAGATCAGGTGCACACCATGATGGCGCTGGTGCCAGGTACGGCCTGCGTAGCTCAGGTGTCTGTATGTGCCTGTATCTAAACGGGGTGATATCTGTGTATATCCTCAATCATACACACGCCTATCAATACGTTAGGTTGTACACTTGTATACGTGGTTGATTCCGTTGAGTCCATTCATTCCGTCGGTGCATACTGTGATTGCCCTGGTTAGTAGTAGCTCTTGTCTAGGGTATAGTACCACATATGTGGTCGTACACACGTTTTATATCCGTGTATGAGTTCTAGGACCATGCTCACTATGTCGGCGTTGGTGCCGGCTCTAACACTATGGGAGGGGCTTGGCACCGTCCACTGTGTACAGCTATGCTGAGTCCCATTCTGAGGGGTTGATATATGTAGGTATTGCTATGATTCTACATCACACATGCCTTTATGGTTTTAGCGATGTGATCTAAGAACAAAGGATGCCATATTGAGAGTTGAGTTTCCGGGGTGGGATGATCTGTCCATGATTGGTTACATACGCGTCCAAATACCAACTGTCAGCACAATGTCTACTTTTACACAGGTGCGTGCACATAGTTGTATGTGCGAATCACATATACATACATACATACATACATACATACCTACATACATGGCTACATACATACACATACATAATCTGTTAATCTCAATCTATTGCCCGTACAGGGGGTAGAAACGCGCCCCCCTTGAAAATCAACGATAACGAGATCTACGACTACAAAAGTGATGGCGAGCTCGACAACGAGGAAGAACCCGAGTACAAAGTGGTGTACCGTAAGACACGCATACCAGGCGAGCAGGTGCTCAGGCAAATGGCCACAATGATCGGATGCAACGACAACTATGTATGTTATTTGAAGCTGTATGTAGGGGTATTTCTGTGTGTGTGTTTGTGTATATATGCAGGTGTGTATATGTATGTATGTACGTATGTACGTATATATATATATATATGTATGTATGCATGTGTATATGTGTGTATGTGTGTTATGTATCTATGTATGTTTGTATATATGTATGTACGTATGTATATATGTATAGATGTATGTATGTATGTATGATATATATATATATATAGCATTTGTATTTGTATTTGTATTTGTAAGGTTAGGATTATGTAGAGATATCTGGTTTGTAAATGCCTTGTTTTTCGTGCGTGCCCGGTATCTGCATTCTGAATATCACATGCATACATCCGAGTATGAAGTAGTGTCTTGTATTATACGTATCCTGGGTGAAAAGGACAAAGAAGGTCACACTGTTGGGTACAACGACAGTTATGCAAGATTTGTGGCTTTGTGTGCGTACGTAATAGTATTGTTGTGATATAAACATATAGTGGACGCATATAAATATGGTACCGTGTGCGTACATGTGTGGGATTAGTAGTCAATGTCTGCGGATGTCTCTTCTGCGTTGTTCTGTGTCGACCTTACATATCAACTGTACGTATCTCGTGCATAAGCGCATATTTGTTCACACTTCTATACACATATACAGCACACGCTACCATCGTTCTCTCATTAGCCCGTTATTAGTTCAATCATCATAAGTCGACATTAATCTAGCTTGTTTATTTCATTGTATCGTACTTACTGTCACTTATCATTCCGACTGTACGTCTTGTCTGTGTAGATTGGGGATGTTGGGCCACCCGAGCCTATCGTCGTGTGGAAGACGGGTAAGAGTGCGCCGCACTTTACAGTGGTCGACGATGACGATCTCGAATCTGTAAGTCATCAACTATTACGCACATCACATTACTATTCTCTTCAATGTACTTATATATATATATATACATATGATGTATGTATGTATGTATGTATGTATGTAAATATGTA
>NW_014039198.1:0-7815 GCF_001186125.1 Sphaeroforma arctica JP610 | reverse complement strand
ATATCTTCATACTTTCATATCTTCGTATCTTCGTATCTTCGTATTTTCATTGTCTGTAAGATACCTATTCACATTCATATTAATGTTCAGACTCACGTGCATAGAAGCTAAATCGGACCTTTTTATTGTATTCACGATCAAGATCTATGGGGCGGCAGCGCACAAGGAGCTACGGCTGATGATGGAACAGTTGACGGTGAAACTGCGGACAATCTCGAAGAACCAGCTGAACCAGCAGCCGAAGGTGCGATATGTGTAAGCATATAAATGAATGACTGTAGATATTTAAATTATTATGTATATATATTATGTATATATATATGTGTAAACCTCTGTGTGTTAAATGTCTTCACTTACTCATCATAATTCTATTGCAAACGCGTACCTGGCGCTTCTGTTGGACAGATGGTGCAGAAGACGCTGAGGAGAAACCGGTGAAACGTCCTTTCTTCAGAGAGAAGGATACATTTGAGTACAATTTCGTATTCACGGATGTGAAAGATAAGACTTCGTCCTCGACACGAAAGGTTGGTCTATATATATAAATATATATATATATATATCTGAACTTCTCAGAAACTTTCAGTCCTTTCTGGTGTTTTAGGTCTATTATGCCTATCTTCTGGCTATTTATAGCCTTATATTGCTATGAAACGTTTCCGTTAAGGTAATCTCCATCTACTCTAACGCAATAGATATGATGTCACGCGTGTGACTTGGTGTTTGCTTCATTCTCAAGTAAATCTGATTTGTAAATGAACATTGCACAGGTTACACACAAGATCCGACACAAATCGGGTACGATGGTGAAGCCCAATCCGGAGATGGCGTACCGACTGGATAAGAAGTCATCGAACAAGACCAACCGAAGCAAGCGATTATTTTAGAATTGTTTTGTGTGGCTGGCTTTGGGATAGTTTAGTAACAGTACGAATGTGATTAAAGGAAATGCTATACATGTCATCCATTCTGTGCTATCGTGAACCTCGTGTTCGCCAAAAAGGGTTTTAATGCTCCTCTAGTACCTGTATTTGAGACTAGAACTATAGCAAAGTTTCAATGTTGGTCAACAGGCCCTTCTGACCACTAATAAATATTTGCCAAGGCTCTCGTGGCCGAATTACCGCCCTATTCAACTCCAGAAGTTAGAATTGGGGTCTACTTTAACTCATTACCTTATCTCGGCATTAAGGCCCGCCCAGAATCTGTATGCAGATTTATGAGCTTCAATTTATTGAGGCATTGAATTTATATCGAGGATTATTTGTAGAGCAAATAGTATCTTATCAATCGGTAATAGAATCCAGAAATGCTTTTGCACTACCTGACGCTAAAGACCTGTGTTCACGGAATATTGGCAATTTGGAATGCCAGAAATACTTCTATCGTTGTCAAGAGCCGAGCTGATGTATCCTGCTAGCATGCTTTCAATCATAAAGCTCATTTCAAAATCGTTTAACAGCGAGGTTGGCTGTGATCCTACCTACCTGATATACACTATTCTGCTGTGATACAGCTGACACTGTACTTATCTACTTTCACGCTGGTATATTTGTCCCTCCAATGAACAGACTTTGCCCGTTCAACACCCAATTCAGTATTACACTCATAGTCTCAAACAAATATATCGCATATACTGACACATATTTGAATCAAGCTATTACCTTATATTATGGCCCTATAGTACTATATACCGTATGTAAGTTAAATTTCTATACAAGTTATAGCGTACATCTCTATATCTGCAAGTATGCTGTCATAATGTATGTATAGTCTCACGGCCCACGGGTCCCTACTCCCTTGTCACGACAAATAAACCATTGTTTTTAAGTTTTAACAAGGGGGTTCGCTCAGTTTCTAGAGGAGGAAACTCCAGGATCTGTGTTTTAATCTGGGCCCGATCGGACTAGTATTCCCGAGATACAGCCCTCTAAACACACACCTTCGTCAAAACTAGAGTCGAGCTTTTTGTTGCACAAACGCATGTATACTATGAAAGACACCTGAATGCTCTTAAGTAAACACATTTTGGTCATCTCTAAGACCATAGGAATACATATGGTAGCTTATAACACTATCAAGGAAGATTTAGAATATCATGGTGTACACCATTGAATTGAATTTCGTGGGACATTAACGCAGATACTTCATATCAGCGACTGAAAGCAGCGTAACATTATTTAAATAGGTGCATACTCATGTTGGTAATAATATTTGATTGGTTGGAAAATATTTACAGGGTGAATTTATAGGTTATGTGCAGGGGTTTCTACTTGCCTGCATGCAATGGTAAACGCATGTTGATGTCTTAGATTGCTTAGCTACGTCTATTTGTGTATATGTATTTATTAAAAATCATTCGAATATAGCATATGTGTATCTGAATGTATCTATATGGGTATAAAATCACTGTTTATCATAAATATAAGTGTGCACACATACTCAAACATGCATATACGTATTTACATAGCTATCGCGGCGAGAGCTCTGCAGTCGACGATTCTAAGTAACTCTATAGAGAGCCATTAAAATATGGTTTCCATCATAGCGACTGAGTTGGAAAAACTAGGTTGCACAGCGATATTCCGCGGTTTAATTCAATCCCGATGAATTTAAAAAACTATTTCTGTTTGAAAATAGAATTTATTTATACAAAAAAGGGCGGTGGCCGCTGGCCCGGGCCCTGGACCCCCGGGCCCCTTGCTCTTTTACTTTTAAGCCCCTCGGCCCCTCGCTCGGACTCTTGAAGAGAGTTGCTGGAGGCCTGGAGCCTGGAGCCGCCCTGGACTCTCTGGAGCCTGGAGCCTGGAGCCACCCTGGACTCCCTGGAGCCTGGAGGCCTGGAAGCACAGTAGATCACATCATCAGTTCATCAATCATCTGAGGTGACACTGGACACAGACTCATAGACCACAGTCAAAGTTCAAACAGTGTCACCACTCACCAGCCACCGCACACGGTCGCTATGTAAATATTGTCGCATATTCAATTTAGTGCTAGTCTTATCATATAATAAGGGTTCGAGACTTCTATTTTATGGTAACTGACAAACAGCAGTATTCCTCCAGAGTCTCTCGTGGTGTCTTGTCAGTCAGGGGCAGCCTCAACGAGAGGGGCGTGAAATTTGGTGAGATGGGGATAGAGAGGATGAAGGTTGGCGGTAAGTTATCTACCCTGCAAGAACTGTCCGATATCTCTTATACTATAGTTTTTCAGGTCTGCAGTATATCTTACCATCAGGCAAGTTTTCAAGACTACTTCGAGTTTTCACGTTCAAATTTTCGATCAAGGCCCAATAGCCATTGAAATCCTTGTAGCCTTGAAAGTTGAACGGGAAACAAAAGTGCGTTTCGTCGAATTCGGATATGTAGCACTTCAAGGATCAAGGACAATCAAGGTAGTACGGTTTTGATTTTACAGTACTTGCATACTACTCGTCAGTCGAAAAAAAAACCCGGAAATAGTCCATAAAAGCTGAGCCGAGGACGCGATTATTTTAGGACTCTGGACTCTGGAGTTGAATCCTCTTGATTTTGAACAAAATTTCTTAATCCCTTACATATATAAATTTTATATGTATATATAAATAATAAGTAAAGACTGGCCCTTATATTATTTTATTTCCTGTACATAGGCTGCTGAATTTCTGATACTCACTTGAGATTTGTACAGTGATAGCCCGGACCCCGGGTGGCGGGTTGGCACCCGCCAGTCGGCCAGACGCCAGTCGCGGAGTCGCCAGTCGCCACCCAAGGCCATCACTCACAACATACCAAACCCAGAATTTCGCAACACATATTTACTTTTCCCGGTTTTCCGCGTGCTATACTAAACGCCGTACAACTTACGGTTATACGGTACCCGGTACACCGTACATACTACATTGTACAACCCGTACAACTTCGGACTGGAAATTGAAAACGTTCAATTATTTAGCCATTTTTTTAATTAAACTGGGCCCACAAGACTCAAAAATCGTCAAATGTAGGATAAAGTTCAAGCACTGTCCAAAGACCATAGTCCATAGACTCCATACTGTACAGAAAATACTAAAAACTAAAATAGATTTCAGATTTGGCGAGCAAAGACTCCAAGGAGTGCAATCACCAGGATTGGCCAATGGCCAGTAAAAAACTAGGCATGTTGTTAAAAGTCGATTTTATCATATACTTAATATGGGCATTGGGATACTGCCCCTTTGATGATTTGTCCTCCGCCGCTCCGCGGCACCCTCGTTCCTTGGACTTTTGTCAATGAACCTTGAACGTTTTTTATATATATTTTGATGTCACTAGTGTCGTATAGAACTTTTCTGTATTGATATACGTAAGTCTAGGATATTTGCCCAACTTTGTCAACCAAGGCCAAAAGTCAAAAATTATAAGTTCTTCAATCCTCGCTCACCACTTAATTTTAGGTCGATCCGTGTCCGAACCTCTAAACAAATGAGAATTAACCACTTTTGAAAGCCTATACTCTCCTAGGTTCCTGTACTATATAATTGATGTGATCTCTGCGAAATCGTCCATTATTGAAAGCATCTATATAAAATCTTTAATCTACCTTGACAATGGCGTGTATCAATGCAAAGGAAGTAGAGGAGCGTTTAGATGCTTATCTTGGTGTAGTGAGTTCTTTCCGTTTACGAGCAGTAGAGCGCAAATCGAAAGACCTTAAATTGCTACTCGAACTCGAAAAGATTATCAGAGACACAATAAACCCGAAGGTGAGGGAAATAGCGAGCTTTATGCACAAGTTCGACCTTGACGAAGACACTCCGGGGAATGGTTTTCGTTCAAATATAGCGTATACTCTGAGGTATCTAAGAAAAGCTGCTAAAATCGTATGCGAATCCTATCCAACTAAATCTATATCCAGAATGATACTACTGCTCAAAACTCAGAGCGAAATCCTGGATATCTCTCTTACATGTGAGGCCATTGCGGATGAAGAACACTTACTGTTCAACGACAGAGGTCTAGCAGAGAATTTGGCACTATGGGAAAAGATATCTATTATCGACAAGACCTGCTTTTATAGCCAGATGAAAGCGCTCCACTGTGAAGGTGCCGTACGTGCAACGATGGATTTCATGTTGGCATTCACCGCGAGTTATAGCTTCAACCGTGGAATACTGGGTAGAGATGTACAGGTATTGACCAAGGTGACAACTAGTGCCACCTTACCCGTGTACGCTCTCAATGCGGACTTGCGGGCATCAAAGATTGTCACAGAATTCCAGAAAGGCGATATGCTATTTTTGAAGGACTTCTGGAATGTATTCGAAACACTTGTTATGAAGCACGTTGTGCAGATTAAAGCCCCGTACGCTGGAGTGTCCCGGCGCTTCCACATGTGCTCTAGAGATGACATCAAACTCTCATACAAGCGCTCGGTGTCAAATATGGATAAAGAGAGTGAGCAAGATCTCAGCACACCACTTGAGACCGAGTCAGTCGAATTCACTGTTCCAGCGCCAATACTGGATCAATTAACAGTTCGCGTGATTCGTACCCAGAAAAGTTCTGGTACGTTTGAAACGTTGCCGTTGAATAAGCTGCAAGCAGCTTTTATGAATAAGATACCGATAGTGTGGAGTAAGGGTCAAGCTCCCGGTGTACCCGTGATTCCCTCAGCTGATCATATGGAGCGTGCTGCTAAGGAAAGCACTAGCAGACCGGGCATTCTGTTCCATATACATGGTGGAGGATTCGTGGCACAAACTTCGCGAAGTCACCAGGCATACCTGAAGAAGTGGGCTCAGCAATTAAACGTGATGGTGGTCAGCATCGACTACTCACTCGCACCCGAGGCCAAGTTTCCTGTTGCGCTAGACGAATGCTTCTACATGTATGCGTGGGTGTTGCAACACGCCCACCAGATGGGTCATGACCCCAACAACATCTGCATATCAGGCGATAGCGCTGGCGGAAATTTGACATTGGCTTTGGGACTGAAAATTGCTCAAGAGGGATTACCACCACCTAAAGCATTGCAGGCAACCTATCCAGCTGTATGTATGAAAAAGGTCCTATCACCTGCGCGTTTGAATGCAGCGGCAGATATTCTGCTCCCGCTCAGCGTGTTCGCCATCGCCATGGGCGCCTACATCCCTGACGATCAAGAAAAGACACCTTCAGCCCTTTTATCTCCTTGGCATGCCACTGATGATATTCTGAGCAAGCTCCCGCCTACCTATATTGTTGTTGGCACTAATGACCCCTTGTTAGACGACTCGATCGATTTTGCACGCAAACTGAGACGGGCTGGCGGTGAGGTGCATTTGCATGTGGCCGACAAGGTGACGCATGGATTCCTACAACTCGAAGATACTGGAGGTGTCCATACTCGTGCAGCAGCGAAGGCTTCACTGTCGCATCTTAAGGAGATGTACGCACTGCCAAAGACTAGCGACTGGACCATAAAACAAACAAAATACGAGATGGGCTGGGTCCGGACGGAGAGTTAGATATCTGACATGGAAGATAGCCCCGCGAGTATCAGAAAAGATGTTGCCATATAGTATATCCATAGCGGCCACGGTCGATGTAGATTCGGCCCAGTCGCATTCGATTTGTAGAGGGTATAAACGTCTATTTCTAAATAGTTATAAGTTTTGTTTTTTTTAAAGACAATAGAAAAATATTTGTACGTCACATACATAAATACTGTACGGAGTATCAATCGTGATAAGTGAAGACTCATGGAGTCATTTGTCATGGCAGGCTTAAATATTCTGATATTTCTGTACTGAATAAATACACAAACGCCTTTTGGCTTTTATGCCCTCATTAGGATAAATGGTGATAAGAGGTACAGTGGTTGTTAGTCATATCAAGCTACATCATCGGGAGGCAGCGGGTCATGTTGATTCTGGATTGAAAGGATAATCCAGAACTTATTGAGCAATAAATTGACTTAGAGTCGTAAGAATTGGCAGATGTGTCACACGAGACAGAAAGGATGAATATGAATAGTGAAGAAAGTATGGCTGATACTACTACCACCGCCAAAGATGTGTCAAGTAAAAGTAAATCTGTGACAGAGGATAGTATGACCACGGAAACCACTGTGAGTGATGATAAGGCAGCTGAAGAAGGCGTCGACGATGTGAGTGAAAACACAGAGGTTAGTGTGGTTGATGATAGTGTAGCAGACAGCAATATTGAGGAGGTTGAATGTGAAAGTGCTACCAAACCCATACAAGAGCCAATTGCCGTGGAAGCGCCACTAGTGAAACGCAGTGCGAACTTCCTAGAGATATCAGATCACCCTAAGGACAATAGCAATATTGAAAGTAGTGTCCAGGTAGCTACATATACAGATGCAGCAAATCAAGGCAACGAAGAAGCTGTGAAGGCAGGGACTGATGGAGTCGAAAAGGAAAATAGTGAGCAAAAGACAGAACTGATGAAGGATAGCAACGAAGTATTTGTGATGAGAAAGACACTCTGGCGGGACAGCGTGGTTTCGTTTATGTGCCAGAGCAAGAACGGGCCCTGTCCTCTGCTGGCTTTGTGTATGTATGACTATATCTCGTATGACGTATCTATACAAACAATTAGACATAATGCAGTATCACCTGTATATGCATATGACTATATGTATAAGTGTATATATGTGTATATGAACATGACCAATTTATCGTTATTCAGCTTAAGATAGTTGCGCTAGCTTGTATGTAATGTGATGTAATACATGATATATGTATATATATATACATACATACATACATACATACATACATACATACATACATACATACATTCATATATACATATATATATATAAATATATATATATATTTAAGTATAT
>NW_014039199.1:10037-16651 GCF_001186125.1 Sphaeroforma arctica JP610 | reverse complement strand
TTTTAAGTCAGGTTGATGTTATGTGTGTGGTTGAAACCTGGCGTAACACCACATTTCTTAATCAAATACTCTCAAACACACGCTATCATATACTACATCACACTACACGGCATAATATCTTACACCCTTCACACTGTGGTATTGGTATCTTTTCCAAACACCACCCATCGAATTTTCAACTTGTACACTCTTCACCGTACGCGGTGTTCTTTGTGTGCTTTGGCGTTCATATGGCCGTGTTCTACTTTCCACCCAAATCGCTTACTGAAGAAGACGTCAGGCGATACATGAATCCCCCCGAGATTGGCGGTTTTCAACCAGATGTCGTGTGGGGAGATTTCAACTTCAAAGCCCGGAAGTATGACCACGCATCTACAAATCACGGACTACGTATAAAAACGATTGAGACTACTATGCGTAAGACGTGGCACTTGGAGTACCTCTATGCTGGCGGCTCAACTGGTACTGAACATGCGTATCATCGACCTACCACCCCCGCCTCCCTCCAACTTATAAGCTGACGGACTACGGTATCTGTGGTGACTACACCTTTGGACTCGATCTTCAGATACTTCCTACGAATCAAATCCATCGGCCCCAACAAATGCCAGCAATGCCGCCGCCTCCGGACCAACGCCTCCCCTCTCATGGATATAACGATATCGCCATCGACTGTATCACCTACGCAAAAAATCCCGCGCGCGACTATTCCAAGCTAAAATCCGGGCGCATCAGAACCTACTACGGTCGTATCTCACTTTACATGGACCAGCGGAAGGGATGCTACGAATCCTCGACCGCATCTGGTGCTATGCCACTAACCCACAAATATTTGGAGGGTTCTATTATGACTTAAACAGACCTTGGGTTCAGCGGCTGCCAAATCACTCGTTCTGCCCACGTCTGACCGCCCAAAGCAATACTCAAATGTTCAAAGATATTGCGTACCAACGACGGTCTCCACGCCAACCCTGCATACCGGGTACCGATGACATAGGCGCTACCCTCGCTGGGTACTTTGAGGCCCTATTCAACTCTACAAACCCGTATGTGGTTCCACCGGATACCGAACCCTCTCCTGGTGTCACTTCCACCATACGCCCCGACGATGTAATGGAGGCAATACTACGCTATTCCAATAAGGGACCTGGCTCCGATGGGATTTATGTCCTCTACCTGAAGGCCGCAGTGGAGCACTCTACCAAACGCCGGACATTAGGACGCCCCGACGCTAATAGGGATAATTTTATTTATTTCAAAAATGGCAAGTATGTATGATACAATGTATGAACATATGGTGTGGCTCTCATAGTCGCTGTAGTGATTTAGGAAAGATTGATGCGAAGAAGTGGTCAGTAAATTCCCGTTTGAAGCTTGGGACAAGTGAGGACGGAGTACCAGGAATCAACCTCGCTAGACATATGGAATACCTGGTTGCAGCATTGTCACTGGGTATCGCCTCTTTCCGCGCTTATGGCTTCCATGGTTTCAGCTGGCAACACCCTCGCAACCGACTGGTGATGTTCAAAACATTCATCCTATCCACGGCTACATATGGGCTAACATTATTGCCTGGGCTCCGCCTATATGGAAGGATGCGTTGGACCCCCTATTCGAGCGCTTTAACTCAGCACTCATCCAAGCAGCAGCCATCATCACGGGCACTAAATACACTCGGTTTCCCAAACATCAAACAAACTTACTTCACTTTTGCGGCCTGCTCCCCGCGCGACCATTCGCAGACTACCTCAGCGGTTGGCTGGGAATACAACTCGACTCAATGGCAAGCACAAATACACTTACCTCTCTGACGCAACCCGCCTGGGCCCACGATAAACCATCACTGCGCTTCCCGTACAGTATCTATGCTCACCTGAAAACTGTACAAAAAACCACGGGCGGGCGTGCACCTGACCATGTAGCCCTCCGCCAACGCTGTGACGACATCAGGAAGAACTCAACAAAACGCTGGTCCAACAAGAAGATCGCGGCAATGGCCCGGCGCCAATACTACTACCAACTGATTATGGGTAAACCGCCAACCTCAAACCGTGACACAGCCAGACACGACAGCTTCAATCGCTGCTTCGAGTCTACACCAATCCGGATGTGTGCTATGATTGTAACGAGTACGTACATGTTCACATTGCCCGACTAATCACGCTGTTGAAGTACTACTTCCAGATATCGGTTCAAACCAAATCATCGCGCTTGTTGGTTCCGACTACGATACTTCCGATCCAGGCCAGGCAACACATACCGAAATCATCCGTGGTCTGGTGCGGCATTGGCTTACCCCCATCCTCGCTTCTCGACCGGATTATGACGGATAACCTGGTCCTTCTCGGTATTTCGTACTCTGCACTAACCCATTCCGCGGCACTACACGGCGCAGACCCGATCCGTACCACAGAGGTGGGTACTCTATTTAGTAGGTCAGCAAGCGAATATATGGAACATTCGATAGCAACAGTGTTTTGAACACCGGCCCGAATTGACTCAGCACATATCTTCTATTGTCGACTCACTTGACCCAAGCTTCAAACGGGAATTTACTGAATACTTCTTCCCATCAATCTTTCCTGAACCACTACAGCGACTATGAGAGCCATACCACATGTTCATACATTGTATCATACATACTTGCCATTTTTGAAAAAAATAATATTATCTTGTGAAACTTTTGTAAAAATATAATATATAATTTTCAACAATGGCCATAATTAAATAATGGCCATAATTAAATAATGGCCTTTAGTTTTGGATGAATTGCGGGAGTCCATTTAAATAAAAAATGGACATTATTGATTTTGAATAATGTACATTATTGCAAAAAGGTGCTTTTCTAAGGCCCCTAAACCCTAAAACAAAACATAATATTTACTGTATGTATTTATGTAAATATATTTACATACTGGATTTGTACTGGTATTTTGTGATTTTTGTCAGTAAAAAAAGAAGGCTATGATTTACGCATAGCCTTCTAAAAACAAACAATTTATGTATTGCTTTTTTTTTAAACAAATATTATGTATAAAATATATTGTTTTTTAAAAACAAATACTGTAAAAAGTTTAAAAAATAAAAATAACAAACAGTACTCAACAGTAAACAAATATATATAAATATGAAACTAATGTTTTTTTTTCCTGATACATATGTATACTGTATTTTAATTATTTTATGCTATTTTTAATTTTCTACAACAAAATATATATAGAGTATGAAGTATGGAGTATGGACTTGACTATCAGTATATGGTATTTACATATGGACTATAATAGTATATTTCTTGTTCGCAATAAAAGTTATATATAGAATATGATATAGACGGACTATATATGACTATGTAATTGACTATATGTCACTATGAGCCTACGCGAGTATATGAGCTATCAGTTATTATCAGCTTATGACCATGTAAAACAAATAAATAAATATTTAAATATGTAAATAACTATTACTAGTAGACCACAAAATTTTTATCACCGCTATAGAGAGAGTACCCATATTCCCGCGTCATAGCTACATGTACGTATCTATACTTTACTTCTGTCACGAGAGCCTTAGCACTTTATCACGCGGTATATATTCGTATAATATCACTTTAACTGGTTGATCATGACCCCCCCTCCTCCCTCCCCCGGGGGTGCGTGGGGTTGTTTGTCATTTGGTCGCCCACATTATAACCTGCGGCTTATCCATTTATTCGCGTAGAACTAAACTCGCTAAGTAGTGAAGAAGCTCACGAATTTCTACCTGTGTAACAAATTCTCCTAATCGTCATTTGTGACTGGTTTAGAGCGCTAGGCTGTAGGTGTACACGAGTTTGAACACTTATGAGATAGACTTTTGCACTATCACGTGTAGATCACATGGATTTAGAATGAATTTAGAGCGTTGTAAGAGCATTGCAAGACTTCAAGTATTTGTAAGGTGGACCGCATACTGTTACACATCTATTGCAAAAAATAATTTATTCTTCAAAACGATTACTTGAATACTTGAGACGCTTATAACTCGTACACTTGGTATAGTCCACCAATCTTGTGACCTTATAACTCGTACACTTGGTACAGTCCACCAATCTTGTGAAATAGCAGAGTATCGAAATATTTGTTCCATATCTTATACAAGCTGGTATGGTGAAGACTACCGTGCGAGCTTTGTCACGTCTTGGCATAGTCTACTTTTCGTAGTAGCAAGATAGGATGCTATTCCTATGATGCCTTGAAATTGCCCATCGACAATTTGAGGACTTTGGGTGAACTGCTTATCGATCGGCTATATTGCATTCACGAATGGCCAGGATGCAAAACATATTGGTGTTTTTTTTGTCTTAGTTTTAAATGGACAATATTCTTTTATTTTTATGTCCGCCACATGAGCTTGCAGATGATGTGTCGGATTGCTTTCCCTCACACATTGGCAGGGATGTTAATAGCGTACTAAGAAAAGTATGCCTGTGACGTTACAATTTTCATAGATATTCGTCAGATTTTAATAGTCTACCATAACCTGGACGAAAGATTACATTTTTTAGTCGCTCTCCTGTTATCTATTAGACCACCATCTTCTGAGTTATTTTTTTAATACAGCTGCTATATCTGTTGAGCTGTTATGCGGAGGGCAAAGCGGAGTCTATGCTCGAGACTTACACCCGTCGGACTGAGATTCATTTGTAGGACTCATCAATAAACATAAAAGTAACTAAAAAAGTATTGAGAGCACATGTAAGTAATCTGTATTTTTGAGAACACATTTGAGCAATTCTTCAATACAGTTGTTTAGGACATTAAACCTCAGACAAAAGCACCGGAATCGAGGTGAGCGGTTTATTATCATATCGTCACCCATATGCGAAGGCGCATGACCGATCACTGCGGTTTCGACGACATGTCACACCTCGAAGTGTCAGATCAATGCTGTGATTTTGCCCAAATTTAACATTGAACTCGTGGCTCCTATAGTCACACACTGGTATGCGGCATTAGCTCAGCAGAAACGAAAAACCATATCAAATATGATTTGATAGAAACCGATTTACGACTCCAAAATGCAAAGCTGCCAGATCGGAGCACGTGATCTGACTGCTCTATCAAGGCTTCTTTCCTCACGACGACGAAGTATACATCTCCCCATTTCGTACACCAAACGAAACTACAGCATGCTCAACCGATAGCGATGTTACTTTTTTCCAATTTACACGTCGCGAAACGTTCCGGTGATAAGCAGACCGGCGTTGCTGTATTTTTACCACACTGAATATTATTAGCATTACACCATTATACCATGCATATCGATACAAACGTCTGGAAGGGCTCTGCCCACTCAGTTCTCGATGAATTTTTGTATGAGCTGCAAAACAAAAGCACGAACATACGTGCAAACGTAACCTCGCATCCTGTGAACAACGTCCTGCACAACATAAACTCACCAGAACCGAGGCTTGCAAATAATGGATGTGCATTACCGCCAGTGTTTTTGACTCCCCAAACGGCTGGTAGTAAAACTAATCACCAGGAGATTGCATCCACTACAACAAAAACCTCGCACAGTCGCTCTTGTAGCGCCGACGAAGTTTTAAGAGCAGCGGCGAGTGGAAATGCTAATGATGATAGTTTCCCAGCTAGGGCATCCGAATTGTTGGACCTTGTAGAACGGAACGCAAGCGCTCAACGCAGATTAGCCCATACACCCACAGTCCGGACGGAGTTGGTTGGCTACAACAACCTGGCCCATATCAGTCAGTTATCTGGCGAGCCTTACACCTTCGGCAATGATGGCAGAGTGTTCCTCGCCACCACCGAGAGCTGCGGTCCCCAGATCACTCCACTCGGATCGCCTATACAGGGCGAACATGGTGTCACTCATTCACACGGTGTTAATTGTCAACTTTCACCCTTCTCACATGCTGCACAGCAACAACTGAGCTCAAGCGCTCATACAGTCCCAATCCGCCCGTTACATCTGTTGGATGTGCACACAGATAACATAACCATCAATTGTAGCGCTAAGACGCATTGCACCAACTGTCACCAGTACAAACCTCTGCATGCTCCTTGCGGCCTGAACTACGATGACTATAATAGTAATGTGAAGGTGGGTGGACAGGGTTTGGAGAAACGACGCGCCTCCAATTCATTTACACAACAATATGCGAGTATACACTTTCAGAATAATCTGCTTAGTAGTTATTGTGGTACGCCGACAAAGAGTCGATGCGACGAAACACAGGTAGGATACCAATCTGAGGTTAAGGAGTACAACAAAGCGCTTGACAACAGAGTGGCGAGCCTTAAGTCTACTGTGATACGATGATACTAAACACTCAGGTTTGCTTCGCTCATGTTTGACTAGACAGTTCAATATTTGGTCATACTCTAGGCTATCTCACTTTACATCTATAGCATCCAGCCAGGTCTGATGAAACACAATCGCCAAAGCATGTCGACGCTCTCGTTTGCGTGGCGTCCTCAGTCGGTGTGACGCCCATAGCGCGTAGCCTCAAGTCCCAACACAAGCCAGTGGTCCCCGAGACACGCAAACGAACAGCTGCTCAACGGTATTGGATCAAACAACAATTCATGTATTCGTTACTATAGACACGCAAA
>NW_014039199.1:0-9658 GCF_001186125.1 Sphaeroforma arctica JP610 | reverse complement strand
CGAACAGCTGCTCAACGATATTGGATCAAATAACAATTCATGTATTCGTTACTATAGACACGCAAACGAACAGCTGCTCAACGGTATTGGATCAAATAACAATTCATGTATTCGTTACTATAGGCACGCAAACGAACAGCTGCTCAACGGTATTGGATCAAAAAACAATTTGTGTATTCGTTACTATAGGCACACAATCGAACAGCTGCTCAACGGTATTGGATCAAATAGCAATTTGTGTATTCGTTACTATATACACGCAAACGAACAGCTGTTCAACGGTATTGGATCAAATAACAATTTATGAATTCGCTACTTGAGCTATCGACCTCGACGAAATGTATTGCACCGTGCAGGTCTAATTAACAATTCTGAAAACAATCGCCCAATACAGTCTGGCTGTCAAAAAGAGTCGAAGAGACATCTCCACAGCGCTGTCGAACTTAAAGGAACAGTGTGCAATTGGCGGACTAATTCTGCATGATGTAAGTGCGTATCGTTGTTATATGCGCCACAGCTTGTATGTTAAAGGGAATCAGTTCGGCGAGATCTCAAATTGCTGAAAATGCAAATAGCGCAAACTCACACGAAAGCTTTAGCGCAAACTCACACGTAAGCTTCAAACCATACTACAGGTGACTCCGAATCCGGCATACACCACAGCCCCGTCTAAAGCAATTAGTCTAGGTAGGTTTCGTTAATATTAATATGATACGAACATCAAAAGAATTCCAAAGGATTCCTATAGTTGCGTTGGATGTGCGTGAATCTAGTTTTGATGAGTCCACTTAGCATAGTTGTTGCTGTGCTCATATTTCACGTTTGCTTCTCGATTGTAGCGGTGGCACAAATGAAGGCCCTACGCGGTCTCGTGAAACGATACCGAAATGAAGTTGTTGAACTGCAGCAGGCTTCAAAAAATGCCATGTAGATGTCGTGCAAAAAAAGGGTTTGACGGACATGCTCACAACTTCTGACAGACAGGCTTCAAGATGCGGTGTGGATGTCATGCGGCTGAGAACTGTGGGCATGTCGTGCCTCTATTAAACAACTGCTGAATAAGAAACTATTACAAAGCAAATTAATCAGAGCAACCCAAAAACTTACCCAAATGGAAGAAGCGTAATCGTGTGACAGTGCATTTCATGGATCAAATGATAGTATAATTTTATGCATACAATATAAGACGATAACACTTTATGTTCATATTATAATTTTATGCATACAATATATTAAAGTAAGTGGACGTCATTCACGATGACACTATTCATGTTCACTGAGAAAAAAGCGTGACATGGCGACGCTTTGCTAAAGTGAAGAAGCTTTATATTACCCATTCATCCGCAGATCTCCTACGCTGACTAGCATATCAGCTTCACCCATGACTGCCACTTGCTATCTAAATTACTGGTCACCATAATTTACAAACACCTCACATCACCCTCTTCACCGCCTATCATAGCCATCCACACCAGGTCCAAGCGGTCCTCCACTACCGCCGCCAGGTGCAGGCGCTGGGGCATAGGGCCCCCTTGCATTGGCCCAGCCATCGGCCGAGGGAGCCTCTGGGCCGCCCTGGTCATAGCCCATAGGTGGCGATTGGTCTTGTACGTAAGCATCTTCTCCACTACGCGCACGGTATATCATTGTACGAGGTGGCGGGGGGAATGGTGCGTGTTGTTGTTGTTGTTGTTGCTGCTGCGTCTCGCTGCGTGCATAGGGATGGTACTGGGCCGCAGCGTGGGGCTGGCCCATAAGCCCACGCACACCATTCATCCGCGGGTGAGGACTGCCTCTGCTGTCTCTTGGTAGCCCGTCAGGGGGGTACTGATAGCCCTCTCTGCCTTGCTGCATAGGCCCTCCGTGCGGCGGCTGCTCATGCATGTACCTGCCCTGTTGTTGCCTGTCATCCCAACTCCCAGGAGGCTGCATGTGCTGCCGTGCCTTGTCTCCGTCGTTGTACGCCACGCTGCCCCTTCCCTGTGCTTGTGGGTGTTGTTGTGACTGTGGATTACCGTACTCGTGCGGCGCAGACCAGCCGCCCGTCCGTGGCTCACTCTCTATGCGACGCTCAGCGCCATTCCCACGGGACTGAGGATCCATACACATTGACCCGGCCCCCCCATCCTGGTGGCCATAGTAACCATTCTCGGCGGTTCTTACAGCAAAACTCCCCTGGGTGCCCCCCTGTCCGTGCCAATAGGGCTGATTCGGACCATTCGGGTGCGGTCCGCCAGGACCGGATGGCGTGCCCATTCCCGAGCCCGCACCCGTTTCACCATACGGCAAGGCATGAGGTGGGATTTGGCCGTCCTGAGCGCTACCCTCTCCGTCTACCGCCACACCATTGTACCGTGGCGCCATACCCCGTTGCCCAGACCCAGCCATGGATGGGGGCGCATCGTCCTCCCGCGGGCTGCGTCCCTGAGGGTACGGCGCATGTCGTATCAGATGGGCTGTGGGGGGTGGGGGTGGGGGTGTTATGGATGCTTGTTGTCCTTGCATAGATTGCGCCCGCATATCCGACTGTGACCGCTGGTCCTGTAGCTGGGGTGCACCACCACCACTCCCGCGTGCTTGCTCGGGTGCACCCACATTGAGGACATGGGGCTGGGGCGGTGGCCCAGGCCCAGGTCCAAAGTCTTGACCAAGATGCGCGTAGCCTGGTTGTGGCGAGTATCTTGGCCCATTGGGGGGCGGTTGTCTGCCGTAGTAGGTTGGGGAGGCGCCCTCTCTGCCCCCACCGGTACTGCCCACCCGGAACATCGGGCGGCCCTGTCCAGGCCCCTCGCCATATGGACTCTTCTCACTGCCCAGACCCGACCCCATTCGGTGCGCCGAGTGCATCGACGGGGACGGTGAGTGTGAGAGGTGTTGTCCCGGTCCCAAATGGTTCGCGGGGTGCGAGCCCACGGAATCATAGGACGGGTGCTCCTGGCCAAGGCTGCCGGTGCTGCTTGCCTTGGCCATGTGGGTTGTGGGGAGGGCCCTGGGTACAGGGTGTGGGCTGAGTTGTTGAGGCTGCTGCTGTGGCATCTGCGCCCCAGACCGGTGCATAGCCACTGCCGGGGGCGGGGGCCGGGTCGGACCCTGCCACTGTGAGGTGCACCTCTCCACTCCGATAGTAGGGCCGATCCGTCCGCAATTGGGGTTGTTGTCACTCCCCTGCATGGCTTCGTCATTGCCCATCCCACTCATCTCCACATCGGGCCTGGCGGTGCCCCCAGACACCTCCCGTGAGCCGTCTACGTCCTGTATGTGGTGCGGCGGTGGTGGCAGCTTCGCGTCAGCGGGTCCAGGGGGGTCAGACACGCCGGAATGGGGGTTTAATAAGGGTCTATTGGTGCTGCCGCTGTCCGTCACCTCCGTCATCCACGGCTGGTGCCGGGCGTTGGCAGCTGACCGCAGGTTGCCTGCCTTATCCTGAGCGGTGGGATTGGCCGTGGTGGCCATGCCCATGCGCGGGTGCACCACGTCTCTCTCGTCGGGTGCGATTTGCAGATCAGTGATCCCGCCGGTGTCGGCAATGCCCCCGGCACGCGTGTGTAGGGTGGTGGTCTGCGCCATCCCCCCATCCGCGTGCATGGGGCTGTTGCGGCCAGATGTGTGTATGTCCATGTTCAGTGCGGGTGACAGGGGTGTCCTGTCCTCCGGCCCTGTCCCATTGGGCGTGTCGGCGGGTGCGCTTAGCGACGGCATGGTTGCGTCACGCGCGGGTGAGGCGATGTGTGACATGGGTCGGCTGCCGCCGGTGTCGACACTGGTGAGTGGCATAATAACACTCTCTTCTATCTTCGGAATCTGCGACTGGGCGCAAGCAAGAACACACGTATAATGAGACTAGGTGAAGGAGATATGGCGGTGGATGGCTGATAGGCGAATGCTTGCTCTGCGTACATACTTTCCTCCGCGGCATGTCGAGGCATGGGCCGACAAGACAAACCTACTATTGCTTTATGTGCCTGTGCTCCGTAAGGTGGCGAGCAGGGACTCTATGAAACATGCGTTATATATGCATAGCCCAACAACATCTGTATGTGTATTATACACATACATAGACTAACAACATCTGTATGTGTATTATACATATACATAGACTAACAACATCTGTATATGTACTATACACACGCATAGCTCATCTACACCTGTATGTATACAATCACAGACAAATACACATAGCACACGCTACCCAGATGCAAATGCATTCTGCACGCACATTTAAAGAAGTACTTACAAAGCTATCCACCGACGATGACATGGCTTGCAGAGCCGAGGCAGCCGCACTCGCATCCTCCGGCTGTACTTTCACCTTGGGGGGCCTCCCTCGCTTCCTGTGGGCAATAACCCAATGATAATGGAATACATCAGTGAGATTGCCATAGTGAACGGTACGAGAAAATAAGGTTTAGAAATACTGCGGGCCAGCATAGACATATAGTAGTTCGTATGGGTGTATATATAGCGGCATAAGGTTTAGACGCTTATTAAATAAGGTATAGGTGCTTATTAAATAAGATATCCATGCTTAATAAATAAGGTATCCATGCTCATTAAATAAGGTATAGCTGCTTATTAGATGAGGTATAGATGCTTATTGAATAAGATATAGATGCATATCAAATAAGGTATAGTTGCTTATTAGAGAAGGTATAGATGCTTATTAAATAAGGTATAGATGTTTATTAAATAAGGTATCCATGCTTATTAAATAAGGTACCCATGCTTATTAAATAAGGTATAGGCGCTTATTAAATAAGGTATCCATGCTATTAGATAAGGTATAGATGCTTATTAGATAAGGTATAGGTGCTTATTAAATAAGGTATAGATGGATACTAAATAAGGTATCCATGCGTATGGCGACAGCTAGAGTGTGAATAAATAAACACTGAGGTGTACTGACAGCTCTCAGAGCTTGCGCACGGAGCAGTGAGTGATGCGCACAGTCACGGTTCAGCTACAGTCGTCTACTAGAGAGCTCTCATCACAGACATTCGTATATCGCATGTGTGAACATCACTCGGATTGTGGTATGAATTTTGTTATAGCCACGCAATGACAACATGAGCCATGGATGGTATCGTTGAATTGCCTTGAACTGTGGGTGGATGTCTGATGTCTAAAGGAATAAATGGAAAGCGACTTGAAAGTGGCTGCGAGCATCTAGCAGCTGATTCTGATTCACCTAGTCCCAACACCGGTCAAACAAGTACTTGGTCGATAATGTCAGCATCCGGTTATGCCATATCCGTTGTTGATATGGTGTGTGTGTACCTGTGTGTGTGTGTGTGTTGTGTGTGTATATATGTGTGTATGTGTGTGCGTGTAAGTGTGAGTGTGAGTGTGAGTGAGTGTGAGTGTGAGTGTGAGTGTGAGTGCGGGTAGTGTTACTCTGCTCATGTCAGATCCACAACCCTACACCCTGCGCAAACAACCACACAAGCGACAAACCCTAAACCCTACACATACCTCGGCCCTGCAGCCAGGGGCGGCTCAAGCCCACGCGGCTTCGCACTGATGCTGGGTGACAACTCTTCTATGGGGATCATGGGGATACCCACCACCTCAGTGGAGGGCTCCAATTGTCCTGGAGGCAGTCCTGCGACCTCTTCGGTTAGGTGCACTAGGAAGTCAAACGGCGGGGTGCTGGTGATAACTTCTTTGAGGTGGGCTGCACCCATTCGTTTGGAGCTGTGGGTAGGGCGGAGACAGGCGAGGGATGAATACATCATACGGGCCGATGGAGTGTGTGATGCAAGGTGGTAGGTATGTTTGTGAGAGCTTCCAAGAGAGCTATGGATGACTCGATATTCTCATTATAAACGCCCTGCTTATGAACATGTACATCATACTTATGGACATCTGCATCATGCTCAGAGACATCTACACCATGCTCAAAGACATCTACACCATGCTTAAAGACATCTACACCATGCTTATGGCTTTGTACACAAGCGACGAACTTATCCGAATCAATATATGCAACGGACACACGCGATGATGGCCCGCGAGTCAAGTCACGAGTGGGTGTGCGAGCACTCACAGAGACATCGCACATGCGCACGTGGGACTACGACTGCTCAAAACGGGCTCTACAGTTTGTATGGCGTGCGAGATTAGACACAGGCCACACTTACACTGTAGTGTAGCGTCATTGCAATCCATGTTATGTTTCCGAGAATGAAACAACTAAAACATGCTATGGAGGCTGTGAAAGATAACTGAGAAGCTCTTGAGACATACATTTAAGTACGTGCTACACACGTCAAATAAGTAAACGTTTCACGTACACACACCACCAATTAGAATGGTAGACTCATACTAAATTCGCGTATAAGACATACCACATGTAACACACTACATTCGCGTATATGACATACCACATGTAACACACGTACTAAACACACTACATTCGCGTACAAGACATACCCTGACCGCCGAGCTACATCGGCTGTCTTCAAAATGATATCCTCCAGAAAGGTCTCCAGAGTTTTGGATATGACCACGGGTGTTGCCATAGCAACCTTGCCCACATCCTCATCGGTCTGCATGATACGCTTCACCCGCATCTGTACCGGAAATACGTATAAAGAAACGATTATTATAAACTCTGGGATTCTCGAACGACCACTCGTTAACCGCACATGCGGTGTCAACTGTGAAGTAAACATATGCCCACAAAGCAGACCCTCAAACAGACGTTAACTTTAAACTGTATCCTTCCAAGAAGCAGCAAATCACAGATAGGCCGTTCAATGAAACAGTTCTGATACGATACCAGATAATAGGAACATCATATAAGCACAGCATCACACACGGCTGATTATGCACCTAACCTTCCATTACAGACACACCCGCGTTCGCACGCACGCACGTTTGACATGATAAGGAAACGAGGAATGAATGAAGGCGCAAGCAAGCGCTGCACATACACGCAGGCATAACAGGTATCCACCTGACCACAAACAAGAGTGCTTCTCGGTTAATTGGACCACAAACGAGAGTGCTTCTCGGTTAATTGGACCACAAGCAAGAGTGCTTCTCGGTTATTTGGACCACAAACAAGAGTGCTTCTCGGTTAATTGGACCACAAATAAGAGTGCTTCTCGGTTAATTGAACCACAAACAAGAGTGCTTCTCGGATAATGAGACCACAAACAAGAGTGCTTTTCGGTTAATTGGACCACAAACAATAGTGCTTCTCGGTTAATTAGACCACAAACAAGAGTGTTTTTCGGTTGAAACAAGAGTGCTTCTCGGTTACTTGACACAGAGTTGAGAGATATTCAAACACAAGCAACGCCACTTTAGGACATATAGCCATTCGGAAACGGGATTTGACGCGTTGAAAACTGAACGGCATAAATATTCAGACATGTAACTGCATCTAAGTATGAACAGGTAGATGTATGCGAAACCAATCAACCGTTCACCTGAATAAATATGTACGTAGATCCTTTTAGGTATATTCGCATGTGCATCTTGACATATGAATTAATATATATATATATATATATATATATATATATATAATATATATATATATAATATATATATATATATATATATATATATATATATATATATATATATATATATATATATATACATACATACATGTATACATATGGTCCAGTTACTGTATACAACTACATACAAACAAACAAAAAACATTTATACATACATAGATATACATGCACATACGAATATACTTTATGCGTACATACTCTCATCACACACACACACACACACACACATATATATATATCTATATATATAAACACACATGTAAACAGACATATGTCATTAAATATGTATAAATTTATGTATATATAGGTTTGTATATACATACTCACATATTTATAGACTTATATACATTCATATATGTACAAATATACACACTATTCATACATCCATGCATACATACCAACTTACATATATATATATATATATATATATATTTATATATATATTTATGTGCTTGCAACGTGCAAACATCGAGATATGATTACGCTACTTACGACGGGGAAGCGGGCATTGTATTTTTTCTTCATCTTGATGGACTGTATACCAGGTTGTTATGGTATGTCGACGTAACAGAAAGGTATTGGAATATAAGCCAGCTAAGGCGAGAGGAAGGTGTAGTTGTAGACTATTACAGCAGGGGAGAACATTTGCGATGTCACCTTGTGGGCGCGTAAAGTAAAGGTCTTATATTCGACTCATGTGTAAATGCGGCGTGTCAGCTCTTCGTGTAGTAATCATTTACACGCCAGTACAGTAGGTGTCTATTGCCGAGGTGTGCATTTGAAGTCACATCCAATATTCAGGTATATATTTAAAAAAATACATTGTCTGGTCGACTAACCGCTCTATTTATATAAATGTACTAAATACAGAGACGTCACACACAGTCGAAGGGAAAGTTAAGTGACACTCAGGTTTAGTCAGAGACTCATAAGACTGTCTGAGAGAGGGAGAGAGAGTGTCAGAGACGGGGGGCTTTAGCCGGTGAGGGCTTCTGTGTTGTGCAGTGTGCACCAGTAATTACGATTACGGCATTGCTGCATAGAGTCATCGACCAACTGCCAACGGATGATAGAATATAGATTAGACGGAACTAATTAATTTCTATAGGGCTATAAATAGAACGTATTTCATTGGACAGATGTAACTGTTTACTTTTTATGTATGTTTGGGGTTTTTGTTGAAATAAAAAAAATGACTGGTTTTAAGGCTGGCCTGCAGGCTGCAGGTGCAGCTCACAATTTCCTTTTTTTGTAAAAACGGAACCGAACATTTGTAATATTTTTATTAAAAAAATATATTATTTGTATAGTTGAGGCTTTGTACTGCCGGCAGACGGCAGTACCGGCATAAAATAGTTTTATAATATTTATCGTAAAATAATAAGCCATTTTTTAACATCAAAAGCACATTTTTTAAAATATAAAAAATATGTAAATAAATATATAGGTTTATATGTAAATATATTGAAACAACTGTCTCTATAGAACTCAACACACTCGTAAAAAAATATTACATATCATAGCAGATCCCTGATCATGATATACACAGGGAACTAACATATAGTTGGTATACAGGTAGTGCTACAGATACCCTGTATTGTAAGCCCGCAATAACATAATTGCCAACTGCCTCTGTATCCTGATTATATAGTTCAAATACTACTATTAGAATAACACAAGTCACATACAACCTTCGAACGATGGGGCCAAGCCCGTGACTACAACTGAGATTCGTACTACGTGCGTGTATCAAATCATCATAGGCACGGTAGTATAAGTACACACAGTCGCATTTCACTATGGCCGCAGAAATTAGAGACCTTGTCATGCATACTGACAAGGTCGTCGAATTCCTAGATGAATCAGAGCTGCTTTTAAAGCACAAGGAGTCCTATTTCCGCAAAAGAGCTTTGCTTGAGCTCAAGTATTCGCAGGATCTCGGTATGTCCCAGAATAGTGGATCAATTGTATAGACGAAATAGGAATGCATAAGAGTGGCTGACTGACTATTGTGGTGCTTTATTTCTGCTTCTCCCTCTTCTCCGTTCGAACACTTTGCCGCGATATCTATCTACACAAACTATACAGATACAGAGAGAGCATTCTAAAAACATTTCTGCGCACATCAA
>NW_014039200.1:7170-16652 GCF_001186125.1 Sphaeroforma arctica JP610 | reverse complement strand
ACATGTATTGTTGTGTGTGTGTTNTAATATATATATATATATATGTGTGTGTGTGTGTGTGTGTGTGTGTGTGTGTATTTGTGTGTGTGTGTATGTGTGTGTGTGTCTATTTGTTTGTTTTGTATTTTGTTTTGTGCCTTTGTGTATATTTTTCTGTATACGTACGCGAATTTAACTTAATCTACAGCAAATTGGACACTACTCGGCCCTTATATCATTGAGATATTCGAAAGTGACGTACGTACCTCGGTCACTTCGGTGCTGAGGGCACTGTACGTGAACTGCACATTCGTTCCAGCATCCTTTAGTGCCAAATGGTCACCAAACTCATCGCAGTTGAGCAGTGATTGAAGAGTGCCAGCCATTGTATATACAGCAACAAAAGTCTCTTATAATCCTTTACCTATCAATATGGTTGTGCGTCTCATCACTCATAGCATATAGCGCTACATACATACATATTTTCCAAAGTGTTGCCTTTTTCAGATAGAATACAAAATATGATAGGTCAAAATATATATGTAAATATAATGTCAAGTGTCAAATGTCAAGCAACAGAAAAACTAAAAAATGCAGATGTAGCCCTCCAAAGAAATACGCCACATGGAACTGCATCAAGCCATCAATCCGTAAATAGGAAGTTTTGTTTTGGAGGTGGATTGTATTAACATATTTTGTTTAATATGCCAGGGCACGAGAAGTTCTGGGCTTTGTATGCATTTGCGATAGCTTACTTTGTTAGACGTAGGTACATTACATCCCCTCCATTCTGCGATGAAAATCAACAACACTACCAGCATTATATACCCTTCATTTGGGTAGACATAAAAGTGGTAGATTCTTCCACTATTCATATCTGGTTTGCATCACACTTTTAACATTTTGTGCTCTTTATTTAAGTGTAAAAATGCGTTGCTGAAGCGCAGTAGCATGTCTGGCGCACGAGATATATCAAACTTTGGTCAATGACTATAGAATCATGTATTGGTAGTTTAGTTTGTATAGGTGTAAACTCCATTCAGAAGGTGAACAATACGGTTAATATGTGGTATTTGGGTGCGACTTGGTACATACAATATCTATCCTATTCGCGCTAAGCGTTTGCTGCACTGACGAAATTTGGAGTATTCATTTTCTAAAGATCTTTTACATAAGAAGACTTGGGTATAAGTATTAACAAATACCACACTGCAAAAAGAACGAAAATGGGATCGTTTGATCAAAAGCTATAGAACGGGGATTTATCACAGCATCTTGGCTGTGTGCATTCTATTTAGAACAAGCACTGCACAAGCATGTGTTGAAAAAAAAAATAGAAGAACGCAGCGAACAGTCAGGTTTTAAAATTTACGCTCGTTTGAAGGATTCACAGTGTTTTCTTATTTGTCTCCCGAACCGCACAAGCACAAGAAACAAACAAATATACAGATTCCACAACGGTATATATGAAGCGGTTTTGTTAAGGTGTCGAGAATTTCTATATTCAGGGGGATGGTTGGACCGCGTCAATCGGCTCGTAACATCGTTGACTCTTCAGGGCTTTCTCGCTCATTATGTATATGTACGCATACTGAATATATGTATATTTATATACGTATAAATATATATATATATATGGTGTGTGACATTGTGTGACACTGAGCCCATGTGACGCGTGACACAGTCCACGTGACGTTTGACACTGAGTCAGCGTGACGTGTGACGTTGTGTTCGCGAGTGGACTTGTGTGTATGATGGTGGGTTTTGGAATATGCATAATAAATATAGAACATTGGTAAAGTATGTCTTTAGTTTACAACATTCCAAGTTATTGTATGGATATGAGGATTTAATTTTACTTATAAGGAAGACTGAAAACCGTAAAATAGCGTATAGTATATATATGATGGCGATGGTTTTCAGAAGGTATGGTCGCCTTAGCGTCCATAGCGAACTAATCTGTTGCAGGCGCCATAAGACTGACGTATATAAGCAGATACGGTGAAGTAATCAGACTTCATAGTTTCTAGGTGCTATTACACTACTACAATACCGGTTAAGATATATGTCTGTATATTATATTATATATATAATATTATATATATATATTATATTATATGTATACATATAAATATATATATGTGTGTGTGTGTATATACATATATAAATATATATATATATATATTAAAGTTAGTGCATGTACATATATTCATATAAACAACAAAAATCATCATACATTTATATATATATATTCAAAAGACGTACACAAGCACAGATAATCACGCTTAAACACTAAAAGGCTGAAGCTAGTGTTGACAGCTCAAAAGCACAACCAACCGTCACCGACCTGAATATTGAGAACAAATATATACCACTGCAACTAGTTTTTGATAAAAAGTATGCTGACATTTCAAAACACGTGATATCATAAACTCATTAAAATCGAGATCCAAACTTTTACCTAGATTCTTTTTTATTTTGTGGTTGTGTGCTATGTACATTGTAGCACAAGCGGAGCAATGAGCCACAAGATCTATATACAACTGGCCCTCAGGACTCAAGTGCCTGATGTATGATCGAGTCGTTTTCCCTTAGCTGAGAGTAGGAGTCAAATACGGATGTGTCAAACGAGATATCACTTCCTGGGATGCGAATCAAGCAGATACACACCTTATATTTGCCCTTTTCCTACAGTTTCAACAATCTATGACCGGTTATCAGCCTTGTTGGCCTCTGCCTCGGCATTGTTGGTGGCGTTCTTTACTGACGCCTTGGCGTCCTCAAAGGCATCTCCGATGCTGTTCGCAGTGTCGTTTCCAGTATTGGCAGCCTTCTCACCCTTGTATTCAGCTTTCTGGGCGGTACGGTCAATTCCATCAGCGGCCTTCTGGGCAGTCGATTTCTCTCCGTATACAGCTTGGCTAACGGTGTCGCTGACAGAGTTCATGGCGCTGGTGGCAGCCTCCTTCATGTCGGTTAGAGTGTTAGAATTGGCGGCGTTAGAAGACATTTTAAAGATATTTGTTGTTGGGAGTTGTTCTTTGTATTTATATCAGAGAAGAATACATTTCTACATACCTGTGGGTCTCTATTTATACTCAAATGTCGACCGGTGCTTTACGGTTTCACCGCTGTTGGCAATTGTGGAAAACGACTTCTCAGAGAAGGAGGCGTACAAAAACTCTCAAAACAGAGGCATTTTGCCATCACATGTTCACAAGAGTATTCTTAGCCATAAACAGATGCAAACAGGTTTGTCTACGCGAAATATCTCTACAATCTACAATTCATGTGTATTTATCTAATATCCTGATTACTTTCCTAATATACATTCGTTTTCTATTTCAGATTGATTGATTGGCTAGACTCTATCACAACATGAAGAAAAGTATATATGTGAAGGCAGGCCTGAGCCCTGGGGCCTGCGCGGCTGTGCCAGGCTGCTGCCTGCCAGCAGTCAGTCGAGTCACGGAGTCAGGCTACTCCGGCTCAGGCCTAAGGCTCAGGCCTCCAGCCCAGGGCCTCCGCTCCTCCAGGCCTCCGAGAGGCTCAGGCCGCTCAGCTGCTCATCCCATCCTGCGATTTTAAACTTAAAGAACTTTCGCATTCCATGCGGTTCATTAGTACAACAATGGCGAATTATAATGCGCAAAACTGAACAAGATAACAATTTTACATTTACTTTTAGAATAAGGTCTTTTGATTGAATTAAAGAACCTTTTCAACATCGCAACCTACTCTGGTATTTTAGCTTCTCAGAGTCTCGGACTCACATAGACACCGGTCACAAAGTCACAAGCAGGGAAACTGTCAAACAGTGAACAAGTATGTCTGTAAATACCTATCATAGGCTATGTATAAAACAAAATGTAATAAAAATAGTTCACAGATGACAGAACTTTAGATGTTTAGATCGGACCAATCACAAACATACATTTGAGATATAGATTCTGTCACCATTATCGATAAAAAAAATGTATTTTTTATAACTCGTTTGTTTTCTTTTTTTTTTAAACCAAACAAATATGTTTCTAAATTTTTATACGAAATTGGGTCTTCGTCTCTGCTCTCAATGACAAAAACAAATTTGCGATTGTCGTAAATAGATGGAACTTGATCCAAATCACCCAATTAGTCACTCTCCTCAAGCCTCAAGCCTCAAGCCTCAAGCGAGAGAGAGATTAAAAAAAACTATATAAAAAAGTTTTTTTAATAATATATATATTGAACAAACAAAACAAAAAAGTATGTACGCAAAGTCGCAAACTTCATGGCCCCCTCTCTCTCTACTAAATAGAGAGAAATTGTCGCTGATTCTTAAAAATGCATTCACCCCACACAACAAGAGACAACGTGCAAATCTTTGTGTGTGTGTGAATACTGAATACATAGCCGGGAGGCGGCGCTGCCGACAAAATATTTAGAGGTACTGATTAGTGATCACTGAATCTTCAGACTTCAAAAACTCTCTCTCCCCAGCGAGTGAGGGTCTTAAAAGACAACCAGAGTCTCAACTGCTCGGAGCGGAAACTATTCAATCAAGTTTATCTCTGCTATGTATGTACAAAAATAGACAATATTTAGTAGTACTAAATATGTAAGATGTACGCGGCACGGCGGCAGTCGTTTATTTTTAGAGGGTCAGACTCACATACAATTTTTATTTACATGCATACATTATTCGGCACCTATGACCAAATCCCAACTCCCAACTCCCAACTCCCAACCCATTCCCATGCCCCTTTGCAAGTGATGTTTTTGGTTGTTGAATTTTCTAAAAAAAATGCGTACTATCAAATATCACAATATCTGCATAACCTTCTAAAGTAGAACAGGCTATGTATGATATCTGCTTTTACAATTTACATCACACAAATATTGTGGTTCATATGCCAACATGACAGGTAAGACTAATTGCCTGGCCGCAACCGACAACTTGTGGCACTGAATTTCAGACCAGTGCTGAGTATGTATCCAATGGTCGTAGCCTTCCATTTTGAGCTATGTCTGCCAGACTGCTACCATATTGTGGCACTCCCCAGCTGCCGGGGCCCAGCTGGGGACCTGGGGTAAAAAAAACGGTCACTTTATCAGCATATCTGCACCTTTCATGATTTATCAAAGCACATATAATCATAGCCTTTGTTTGATTTCAGAAGGCTATGATATAATGGCTCATTGCTTTTTATTTTTTATTTATCCTTATCCCATAGCCTCCCCTAAAGAACACTTATCCGACCTCCGAGTACAGAACCTGCAATATCTATTTATTTTACACTTTGAGAATTTTCCGAGCTTCAATGACATTTACTTGATATTAATGATTTATAGACCGTGTTCCAAACAACTGGCTCAATTATTTGTGTTTTTTGGTCGGCTGGGCTTTTTCAATCACGACATATAAATCAACTATCACACAACATGACAACGGCAGACTCGGTTATTTTGAGAATATATTCCCTATTTGTGCATCATAGAGAATGTTATTTTATTCGGTGCTCTCTGTAAGGATCCTCATAAAAGCATTTTCATATCGCTACCTGTCATCGAGCCGATTACCTGTATGTATACTGCTAAATCCGGCCCTCACAAATAAGCTGAACGTAGATGTATGCAATATAGTACACGTTTAACGTCTTCAGTAATTCAGATTGATCGAGAACATATTTGCTAGAGTAGTTGTCGCTCTGTTGTCTAAAAGACTCTTTGCTTTCTAAAAAACAAATACAAAAAATATTGTAAAAATAAACAAAATTAATCTTTTAACGACTGTACACTGTACAATGTACAGTTCTAACTTCCACGTTGCCCCCAGTAATGCCCACTGCAAACGCTGAATTAACTATGTCCAGTCTCTGATACGTTCTGGCGGCAACGTGTTGTTTGATATTCACTTTAGGTGAATGCCTTTTTCAGATGTGATATTGACTACCATCAGTGACTGTGTGGTTTTTTATGTACAGCCTCGGCCTTCGATATATTCTGCCGGCCATTAGGTGGTTTCTCTTAGATGTATGCTTATTCAGGTGTAATTTTTGACGACCGTCAGTGACAGATTCGGGATACCGCCTTGAAAATGTTACCATCCCTTGCGACTATAGCAAAGTTTATGTATAACCTTGTACCCGTTTTGAATGGAGGTTTTTGCGTTGACCATCTGCTATGTTGCTCAGGATCGACAGTAAAGTCTGATGTTGAGATGAGACAGACGCCACCTCTATCTGACAAATTGATAGTTGGCTATGCCAGCTGGAAACAATGCGACGATTATATAATCACAGCGGTTGAGAATGGGATAAACGTAGTAGTATGGTTCAGCATCAATCTAGCCGTATGCGAAGGTGAGCAAACTATCACAGGCGCAGTTCCCGATCTGGACTGTGTGGCACGAACCGTAGCGACACTCCGAGCACGTGGCTATGATGACGTGGTGCATATGATTTCTGTAGGAGGGTGGAATTCGCCTCTTCCCGATACAACGTATAGCGGGCAGTCGTGGTTTAAGTACTTCCACAAATGGAATAACGAGGTGGTCGCAAGGCCGCAGATGGGTTGGCATGGCTTTGATGGCATTGACTGGGATCCTGAGGGCAGCAACGATGTATCTTTACCCAGCAACCACTTTACAGGTAGGTGTTATACGCATTGCTTTAGAGGATTCGGAATCGACATTGTGTCGCCTGACTAGGCTGTTGTAATCCTACACCTACACTGCATTGTATTGCATGCAACTCGGTCATAAAATTCTCAAATTAAACGCAATAACCATGCTTTCCACTCCCTCTCCATCAAAAGGATATGTGCCATTTATATAAGGAGGCTTATGCCTAGGCATTACTTATACATACGTTCATTAGCTCCATACACCATGTGTGCAAGTGATTTTTTGGAGTGCCTTCAGTAGTACACTCCACCCATTGTCTTACTGCTTGAATTTCAGTCCAACTTCGGCATTGGTTTAGCGTGCAACGCCGTCGAGTGGAAATTTTTGATGTACATGAGTCTCGATCTCGGATCCTTTTCCAGCTCTTGCTTCGGACTAGTATCATTTGCCGTTGTTTTTGCTCATGCACGTTGTTGACGCTTGCATTCATGAAAGCGAAGGCAAATACTACTTGAATTTCTAATTTGACCAAGTGCGAGAAAAAAACTATCATCACAACGACGCAATTATATAAGCTTGCTAGAAAGTACTCAAACAGATACCCAGCTAGTTGTAGTCTGATTGTATTGGGATGCTTTCAGAACACATTATTACATATGCGCGCTTTGCTTCTATCAAATGACTCTCGCTTTACCTGTGTAAACCTAATAAACTGTGTTGCCTCGAAAATCCGCATAGTGGCCCGGATGGACCTAATAGGTGAGATGTCGGTTGCAGCCAAGCGCGCAGGCTATTTGGTCTCCTTAGCGCCTGCACAGAGTTACCTTGATATGTCTATGCCCGATTTTGATCTGAATGTGGACCATGCACCTACCTACTGGATGCATGACTTCAAGTACCATGGCTTAAACACGTACGCGTACTGGTTGGCCAGATACGGCCACACAATACAGTTCTGCGGCGCCACCGTGGCTACGTTCGACTGGGTGGGTCTGCAGTTGTATGAAGGGTGGAGTCGTGCCAACTACGAGCTATCCCACGAAGGCAAGGACGTGACCCAATATCTAACTATGTTGATAACTGGCATGCGCGATGGTTGGGAAGTCCAATTCGAGAACGTTCCTGGCCTCGAGACTAAGGCGCAAACCATCAGCGTCACCCCTTCAAGGTTGCTAATCGGACTGGCCAATGGCTGGACCACCCCCTACACCACAACAGATCACGCCTCAGTCGATTCCAACGAGGGTGAACAAGAAACCGTACCAAAGTTCTTACTCTTGTTGCCAGAACAGTTAGAGAAAGCTTATCAAGCGATGCCAGTCGAAATACAACCACGTGGGTTTATGTTTTGGAACATTGCTGACGAGGGCGAAGTCATTAACCAGGCCACGGGTGAGCGATTGTTTATGGCAAAGGGTTTGAACAAGTTTCTACAGGTGCGAGAGAAAGAGGGTGTTTGAGATCGAGCAGTGCGGTGTCATCTTTTATTCCGTCGGCCTATCAAAGATTTGCTTCATAGGCTGTTCGTCAGAGATAGATGTCCGGTACTAGCACGTCGTGCAAGCTGCTGCATGTCCATTGTCGCGTATACACACTGTGTAATCATGAAGGTATGGCTCAACATTCCATGCGAAACTCAGACGACGTTCCGGAATCCCAAACAATGAGAGAAAACAAGTCTCCCAAAAACTCGTAAGTGTATTGAGCGGCCAAAGTGGCACTTACGCTAACAAAATTTTTGCTGAAAAGTAGTGGTCAAGCTGTAGGACACGGCGGTCAAGAGGGTGACATATACTTTGGAACCGTTTATATCTTAGACCACTACGACCCCGGGAAAATGCGTTCGACTGTGCAACTACAACAGTGTCAAGGCGATATCAGGCCCAATTAGAGTGTGTGCAGGCGTAGTGCGATTGCGGTTTGAAAGTTACTTAAAAGCTAAGAACACTCCGACTGCCTTCGGTGACTATAGAGGTGTCTAAATAGTCGCCTTAGCCAAGTCGCAAGTAGTGGCTTATAGGCGCAAAGACAGCGGTATTATAATAGTACACCACTGAAATCTCAACGAAGGTACAATGAATTTACTATCCTGCCATCTATAGCAAGTAGAGCATAGAAAGAATACTAGAAACATGGGGTTTTTTCTAATTGAATGTATGCACATTGAAATGTCATGTCTGGCGATGCGTCAGGGTGCAGCTTTCCATATTAATAAATAAACGTATGCTAAAATAGAATGTATTTATTGCCGTGAAAAAAAGGGTGAATTCCAATGTTTATTGCTGCATATGTACACATCACATAATCGCATCTGCACGTGCTAGCGTCCTTGCCCCTCTCAGTACACCGAGCGTATTTGCAACTTTGCAAGCCAGTAATTGAGTCTGGTAGGTAAATGTATACGTAAATGTATACATCCGCAATGTGCACAGGAAAAGGCACGCTCCCCCGTGCAGATGCGTGCGTCTACATCCGGAGAGACACCAAAACATGTGAGCACAATAGTTGAAAATTATCTAATCCAATGAATATTCAGTCCTACAGGATACACTCAGCAGTACTTGAAAGATAAAAAGGCGAATACACATGTACAAGTGTAAATATGATGTGTACACCTGTCGCTAAATATGTCACCTACGAGAACATGCATATATACACATATATGCACGAATATATCTTGTACGATCAGAAGTAGAACCGCTACATTATATATAAAAGTCTACTTAGTCAAGTCCACCACTTAAGATTTCGAGCCGAAGGGTGAATAGTTTGTATACCATGTATATATAAATATATATATATATATATATATATATATATATATATATATATATATATATACTATACTACTACACTACTAACTACTAACTTACTATAACTAACTACTAACTACTACTAC
>NW_014039200.1:0-7150 GCF_001186125.1 Sphaeroforma arctica JP610 | reverse complement strand
TACTATACACACAACACACATACACACACACATAATATATATATATATATATATATATATATATATATAGATATATATGTATATATATGTGTGTGTGTGCGTGTGTGTATGTGTGTATGTGCGTATGTGTGTGTGTGTTTGTGTATGTGTGTATGTGTGTCATCTACACATACACTCATCCACACATACACACATATACATATACACAGATACACACAGACATACAGACATACAGACATACAGACACACATACACACATATACACACATATATATATATATTCATATATATGTATATATATATATATATATATCAATCAATGTATATATGAATGTATATATATATATATATGTGTGTGTGTGTGTGTCGATTCTCCATATACGAGGATCTCGAAATGCAAGGATATCTGCCCTAGCTGAGAGTATTGATATAGATCACGACCCTACTCTTGTTCCACCTTTTGAGAAAGAAATCACCCTGGGTGTAACATCAAATCTTACATGCACTGATGCCCTCTGATACGCACAAGTACAAGCACAATCACTCAGGCGAACGCCCATATGTCTGCGCACACCCCGAGTTCTAGAGCGTCTCCACCCGACGTGTGCACGAAAATATGGACACTCGCCCGAGTGATTGAGCTTGCGTGTGATCAAATTGGCATTGTGTGTACAGTATACATTAATATGTATGTCTTCACGAATAAAGTGCTCGTATGCTTTCCCGAATAACATTGCTGCTACTATTTCAAACCCACAACTAAGAAAATGAATATTATAATAGCATACATGTAAAATCTGTTGCGTACGCATATTTTTTTGGTGCGCAACCAACCGAGTAGTTAAAAATGAATACTTTGATCCTAAACAGGTTATAAATGAACCATAAAATTTGAACATAACAATGTGTTGAAATTGAGTATGAGTATCCTAGTTACGACAGCATACTTCCCATGTATCTTTATCCCATTGTTAGTAAGCTCATTTACACAGACGAACGCCGCTATATCCGGATATACCCTATTATTGCAAAAATTACACTCAACGCAAGCACAGAATAAGGGCCTCTTTGCTAATGCATGCACTATACATGCGCCGCTTAGAACGTGTGTATACCTACAAAAATTTAGATTTGTCACTACCACGACAGGCAAATATACTTACCTACGAAAATCATCGTGTGTTCGTATCCTAACAGTGGTCTTCCCATGCAGCGCCATAGGTTACAAATACCAGTATCTCTACATACATCGCATTCACATAGGCGAACTCCCCTATTCCTATGCACATCCCGAGTGATGAAGTGATTTCACCCGACGAAAGCACGGATATAAGGACAATAGTCCGTGTGAATGTGCTTGTTTCTGTTCAGCATACATGCCCTACGTGGAAGTGCCTATGATGATGCTATACTTCGACATTTCTCAACCAAAATTTACACTCAGATATATTACGATACAAGTGCTTGCATCGTATGCATTATATAGTATCCTACATATCCCTTGCTACATCACAACATATACAAAAGACAAATTTACGAACTTTAATAGTCACAACCTTGTCGCTTCCAAGACTGGTTGCTGATTTTTTTAGAATACAACAGTGTGCTTTGTATCACGGTATAGCTATCGCACTCACGCATCCACACAGGGGAACGCCCCTACGCCTATGCATACCCCGGGCAGGAAACCCCTTTCCCCAAGGTGTACACAGGCAGAGGAACACTCGCCCGTGGGGATGCGCTAAATTGCGAAACAACTCCGATACTCTGCTGCCTAAGTGTAGACAGTTATCGACACGGAGAAGTCCTGGACACTTAACACGTACAAATTCTATATACTATCAATTCTATAGCAATCGCGGATCCGAGGTGAACACACACTACCAATAGCACGGATCCCCTCCACCACTCACGCTACCTGCTGCTTAATGGACAACCGTGCCTGCTGGCTTACCCCACCTGCTGGGATGCGGATGACTCTCTTAGTACCTGACGCGCTCTGGTTGTACTTGTACGACATGCCCCTTCTTGTATCTTGTTTCCTCGTCAAATCTTGGTGGTGATTGCGGTCTACCTCTTGTTCCCTCTGATCCAGTGAAGCGCGGCGTGTACTTGTACTGGCCATAGTGCCCTCTGTGCTCTTAGCTTTCCATCTACTCGTCTTCGCCATGTCCTGCTTGTTTATCATCATAGACTGCGTCGTTTGGTCTACAACGGTCTCTATACGCTTCACATTGGCGTTGAATAAGCGTTTTAGTAGGATGTACCGGTACAAAGATACATCTGGCCGGCCTTGGCTGTGCGACATCTTCTCAGCCGTGGTTTTCAGAATAACTTGTCGTTTCTTGAGACACACCATCACTGGCAAATCGGTGGGTATGACAATCTTTTTCCCTGCTGAGTTCACAGGCAAAGGTACGGCAGTGGAGATGACATGCGATGACAGAACGTTTGCAGGTTCCGCAGCTTCGGAGATACCTAAGATGTTTAGTGCCTCTCCGCTGCCAACTCCACGTACCCTTGTGTTGGTATTGGTGCTATTGTCACATTTCTTCGTGTCGTTGTTAGTTGTACTACCGTTGCGTTTCCTTGTATCCGTCTTTGTGCTACTATTACGTTTCTTAGTATCGATGTCAGTACTTTTGCCATTGTGTGCACCTGCTTGACTATTCCTCACCTTCTGCACTGTTTCGTATTCTCCCTTGTTAATAACCTTAAGCAAGGGCTCACTGCGTAACAATCTCAGTGGATTTTTGTCTAAATGCTCGCCCCCGAGACTACTGATAGTATCCGAATTAAAGATACTCTCCAAGCCCTCTACACACTTCTCCAGGGTATTCTCGCCAAGTTCATCATAACAACTATCATCTCCATCGTCGGACGACGTGTCATCATAACTGCTGTGGTTCATCTCACTGTTGCTACTATACGCTCGCGCACGCAAGGGTGAAGCCGCCCGCATGGTTCTCCCAGGTGATGGACTTAGCAATTGTAAGTCCTTCATATTCGCCCCAACCCCTTCGTTAACCTGATATGCAGGCGCGCTCATCGCCGCCGCTTTGGTTGTAGTCGCCACATTATTGGACGTGCTCTCTGTGGTGTCGTCATCGACTATATCAGGAGTATTTCCTGTTGTTGGTGTGCATACGTTCACTGAGTGCTTGTGTGTACTTCCAGCGTATGTAGCGGGTTGCCGATAGCTGGTCTCGCCTGCATTCAGTGTACTTGATTCACTGAGACCCCTTCTAGTCTTGCTTTTATCGTACACACGAGGACGCGCCCTGCCCGTTGAGGGGTGCCTCTGCTGTGGTACTTTGTTTAACCTCTCGTGTGAGATCTCGTGTGATACCTTTCCGTGACTTTCGTGTAGTGGTTTGCTATGACTCTCGTGTGGCACACGAGGCTGACTTCTGTGTGCAGTTCTAGAGTGACTATATCCCTCTGAAATATGCCTGTGCCGTGGAATTTTGTTTATATTTTCGTGTGGCGTAGTGCTAGGACGACTTTCGTGTGTTGCTTTGGGACTACTGTCGTACTTTAATTTAGACTGACTTTTGTGTGGTGCTGTAGAATGATCACCATTCGGTTCACTAGCGTGATCTACGTGTGGTGTTCTACTGTACTCGCACTGGCTGTCAATTTGTGATGTAGCACGCTTGTAGTACCCCGTGTGCGGTCTGGAAGATAAGGCCCGGGGCTGTCTAATGATCTCACCCGCAGAGTTGATCGTCCACCCACTAGCTGACTCCATCGTTTGAGTGCATACTCGTCTCTACAACGGTCTATTTGAATTCTGATATATGGCAATGCTGACCGGTCTGAGAATACTGCTATGCCAAGTGCTTACCATTTTGTGGTTTTCATTGAGCAGATAGTACATTCACCGTTGTACTCTATAGTGCGGTGTTGCATGCTTTGATATTATGTAGTAGTATTTGAAATTGTTGCAAAGCCCCCTCTGAAATAGAACAAGGCTATGTGATTAA
This sequence comes from Sphaeroforma arctica JP610, assembly GCF_001186125.1. Lineage (NCBI taxonomy): Eukaryota > Ichthyosporea > Ichthyophonida > Sphaeroforma > Sphaeroforma arctica. Next base: position 3,164 of record NW_014039200.1, on the reverse strand, counting down.
CAGTATGTAACTATCACATATGTACAAACGAGGTGCCCTTGCTTGCAGAGCCATCTTCTGAAAATTAAACATTTTCAAAAGGCTATGTTCTTTATTTGTGTTTTTTTTTCCATTTTAGGCTTTGAGAGTTCCTGTTCTCCCCTGATCTCCATTCTCCTCACTTCATATTGTGTTTTTAAATATTTAATATATTAAATATGTATTTATTTACAGATTCGGAAGTCAAATAAAACACGGCTGGGGCGCCGCGAGGACTGAAAGCGTATATTCAAGAGACCGAAGAACAAATAATCATAGAGTTTTTTATATTCAGACTAAAAGTAAATAGTAAAATATGTCTCAACCATTGCACGCCCAATATAGCCCTATGCCCATGAAATACACACACACGTATACACACTCACACAACGAGGGACCCCCTCCCCCCTTTCTTCCTCACATTCACTCAACACACATACGCACTGTTGCTCAGTCACACCCGCTCACACATAAACCCGCTCACCCACACACGCTTACTCACTCACCCCCACTCACGTAATCACTCCCTCACACGCCTCAATCGCACACGAATACACACGTCTACTCACTGACAAATACTCATACACGCGCATTCGCGCATACTATTACACACAATCACTCGCTCGCTCACACGGGCTCACTCAATTACACACAAGCTCCCGCACACACGCTCACTAATATTTACATATGACCAATGTCGTTGTGTAGTATGTATATACACTTTTTTGTTTGAAAAATGGACTAGATGGGCTCACTATTTCTGCGATGAATATTCCACAGAATTTTGGATGTTGAACATCCTCTCGACATGACAATCCGTTGAAGTAAAGGACATGGAAAAGGACACCGTGTCAAAAAAAAACCCATTTAGGATTTCTCGGGGGCCTCTTGGGTGCCTTCAAATGGGAAAAGGTGTTTCGGAAAAAGCGTTCCACAAGAAGTATTCCACAAAAAGCGCTCCGGACAGATTTCAAGTTCAATAAAAGAGATAGGGACTCTATAGCTACGCTTTCAGTGATAAAAAAAAACATTTTTGGGGCTTTGAGGCCACACCAGACTGCCAATACTTGGCGGGTGCCAAAGTGGCCACACTCTCGATGACTTGGGCCTACTCTATCGATTTCTTGGTCACTCTCGGGTCCGGGCCACTCTGGTCCTGGCCTCTCGGGTACAGGCCACTCGAGAGCTCCGGTTTGGACGAATATTATGAGGAACTAAATAGAAAAATAAATCGGCGCAGTAGCCCTATTATAAATTTGGGTTCAGAGTAGAGTTTAGCCCCAGATTGTCCTAGAAATCATTTGTGGTTGGTGCAAAAAGCTGGTTACATACAGTATATCGCATTGTTTGCTTAAAAGGTGCGGCAAACCATTGCCTCACATCTGATTTAGATACTAGGTAATGACACGAATGCAAACATTATGGTTGCGTGGGCAAGCATATCTAGCTAAAAGGGGTGTAAAGTCACAATGTGACCAAGAGCCTGGTACGAAGTGGAACATAGACATGTGCATGTGTATGGCACGATCTGTTAGCTGCGGAAATACAGGTTGTGAATAACTGGCAAGCAAGAATAACTGTACAAGTATAAGCTAACAGAAACTTGCAAAGGAGTTCATCTTTTTTAAACATAACACAGTGTAATAAGCCGGGCCTCCATATTAAACTCTATCTTAGAAACGTACTCTTAAGCAGTACGTAAATTACAAACGTACTCTTAATAGTACGAGGAACTTAAGTTTCCTAAATGTACTCTTAATAGTATGAGGAAATTAAGTTTCCTAAAATGGTTTTTAATGGTTTTATTAATTAATACCTTTTCCATTTTACATATTAGATATTTGGACGAGGCCATTAAAAGGCCTCGGAAAAATACCAAACATAAAGAGTTGGTCTAGTTCTATTAATAGAACTTTATTTACTTTCCAACTTTATTTATATCTGAATACTTCGGTAGCGAGATGGCTCAACCGAATACAGGTTTCTAGGGACTATTAACGTTACCTAGTTGATCCTCCGATCAGCCAACCAGATGTGCCAATCTGATGAAGGCTAAGTCAGTAATTCTTGATAGTGGCAAGTTATTGGTTCAGACAATAACTAAGGACATCAGAGTTTTTTTCTTTCTTTTTTTCTTTTTTTTTTAAAGATAGGATTTTATGAGTCTCTCGGATTCGCCCCAGTGAAACATACCATAGTTTCTAATAGAGCGACAACGAAACACTAAATAAAATCCCTTCGGCGGAAACAGTACTGAGAGGATTATACATAGGCAATGTCTCAGCCTCACAATCCCTCGGAGTATTGCTGTTTTCAAAACCCTAAAACCCTAAGTCTCATTTCGTTTATTTACTTTGATATTTACACGATACTTAGAATTTACCTACGTGTTTATTTATTCTAAGGCATTAGTATCGCCTTTATTAGACCGAATCTAACACATTTTAAAGTTAGCAAAGGTATTAACTACTTAGACTACTTAAACGTAAAGGTGGAAAACTACCACAAAATTTTTCTTGTCCAAGCTAGTCCTTAAGAGACCAGCTAGTAGTCATAAGTTAAGATTATGACCCAGAAAGACAATACTCCTTCTAAGAAGCGTAAAGCTGAAAAGAAGAAAATGGAGAGAGAAGCAGCAGAGGCAACCGCTCCCGCTGCTGATGCGTTTAACCCCACTGTAGCCGAAGTACTTGCCTCTGACAATAATAGTCAAAAGGATAATGTTTCAGATAAGGATGTAGCCACTCCGCTTAAGGAGACTACTCCTACTGATAGAGCCCGAGGGCTAACTATTGCCTCAACTTCAAAGCTTGCATTTACGAAGCCAAGAAGTGAAACAAGGAACACGTCTCAAGACGCCACAACCCATTCTTCTGACGAAACTCAGAAAGGAAAGTCCTCAATTATGAGGGCGTCCCCAATTATAGGGGACAAGGACAACCCTCAGAAGGAACCTATTATGGAACCAGAAGAGGAGGCAATCTCAAGTGACAAACCCGAATCTACGTCCGAGACTTCTAAGCCAACGCGCATAAGTAAGTTAATTACTGAAAACGCTGATCTTAAGAATCAGTTAGCTACCATTATGAAAGACTTGACTGTCGAACATGTAGATCAATTATATAAAATGTAGAAATACGGCCTCC
>NW_014039201.1:10289-16667 GCF_001186125.1 Sphaeroforma arctica JP610 | reverse complement strand
TATATATATACGTATATATATATATATATATATATATACTATATATATATATATATATATATATATATATATATATATATATATATATATATATATATATATATATATATATATATATATATATATATATATATATATATATATGTAAATATTGCTATACTTGCATGACTCTTACTATATGTACACCCGCTATCTGTTACATGTAGGCGAATGGTTCAGGCACATGGTGTGATACCAATTGCGTCACTACAGTCACACGCGGTGAATTGCACTTTCGAGATCTTATACGTGTTACACGCTCCCTACCATCTCATACTGGTACTTATTATGCATACGTACAGACAGTGCATTTGAATCTTTTAGATCGTAAGGCGTAAGCGCGTTCGTGTGACTCGCATATGTATAGGTAAACAACTAAACATATATTTAGTGGGGTATGTCACCGCCTTGACTAATAAGTATTTACGTAAAGCACGTTGACGATGAAAGATTGCTAAAAAAAAAAGTAAAACTCTAAAACCAATGAATATTTTATTTTGATTGGTTATTGGAATCTGTGGCAAACTCAATATGAGTTATGTTTTATTTTCACTGAATACGAACTTTTGCGAAGCTTGAATCTTTTATCACGCGACCGGAATTTGTTTGCTGGATATTTACCCCATTTGTAGGCCCTATTGATAAATATAAATGGCACTATAAATATTTGCTTTCTGTCTCTATGGCGTCCGAGTTGTTATATATATCAAATTGTGTAAAAATTTTCAAAACAAAATGAACCTATGCGGAGAGACGAAGCTCAATAAATATAGAGAATCGAAGCCATCAAGATGGCAATGACATAGCTGATTCTTTCTAAATTATACATCGAAGGCTTTGTTTGGCTGATTAGCTGTTCTACTTGTTATTTCTTAGGGGGCTACAATGACAGCCACATAGTGAGGACCTAAAAAAACATTTCTCTTGGGCCTGCAGATGGAGACTTGGGAACATAGCCCTTGTCGTCAAATCGAATAAACACCTGTGGTTAATTTAGTAACTCTCTCTCTATTGCCAATCTGAAGCCAACACTCACTTTGTGGTAATTGAAGGACGTATTTATCACAGATCCCTCATAGTGTAGCAACAGTTATTGGTGAGTGAAAGTATAAGCCATTCAGGCTGGCGGTTCTACTTGTACTGTGCCAAACAACTCTGAGTCTCTGACACCTTCCTGTGATGTGCAGGGCCAACAGCCCCAACCTCGCTCTACCGGATAGGGTCCCGATATCCGAGTACACACCCAATAAGGCTATGTATTTATTATAGAGTGAAGCCATTTGAGTTCCTCCTAAGAGTATTTATAAAATCCCTAGAATATTTACTTCCCCCTCATGAAGACGTATCATGCAGGCTCCTAACACTGATTACACTACCTTACATACTTTAGGCTCCTATGAATGAATTGTCAGATTCATAACAGTTTCTATATACTCTGTTCATTCCCAAGCGTTGGGTCGGGAAAATGTAACTCAGCACAAGCCAAGCGGTGTATAGTGTATATCTTTCCGGTATTTTCATTTTGGTTCTCGTTCTGCCGGATATATATATATATACATACACATATGTGTACATTTGCATATATAATTCAATAATTATGAAGGCATATATGAATTTAGGTATGTGTTAGTATATATGTACATACACACACATATATATACAATATGCAAACATATATAATATATATATACATATATTTGTATATCTTTATAGCTATAGAAGTATATGCCTTTATAGTTATATATATCTATATACACACAAACAAATATATATATGTGTTTTGACGTAAATAATCAGTATACTCTTTTGTAGTCCTAAAAAAAAGACATACATATACTACATGTACGGAGAGCTTCAGAGTCACGCTCACAACCTAATAGTCCCTACGACCTGTTGGGACGAAATGCCGTTAATTGCAACACCCGAGATATAATATGCAACATACATGAAAACCTAAAATCCCCGCCTGATGTGAAGAAGTAGTTCGAATCTGATGTGAAGAAGTCGTCTTTTCATTTTTCACTCGGACTCATCGGCGTCTTGCATAAACATTCCATAATGAAATCACCATGGGTCACAACAAGCTCGCCCTAAATTCCGCGAATCTTTACATTTCGGCTTTGATTGTAACGAGTAGTTGGTATGTATCTTGCCTTCAATACTCCGCCTGCAAACATTCCATATGCGATGACTATAATCGCCATACGTATGCGACAGATGAATCATGCGTTGATTTTTAGGTCATTCCCACAAGTACGTTGCTGAGTGTAAATATCCAAGTCGCTAGAATGCACCTAGGACGGGTGGGGTGGCAAGAGATCACTGTTGACGTCTGGTTGTGACGTGCTCCTGATGTATTACGACGTTCTGTGTACGGACTTCTTTCGACTACTACAATCTGGCTATAACCCGACAAACTTGCGGCTTACACATATTAGTATCAAATACACACAAATAGCTTCGAGAAGCTGCCGATAGTTTGATGTGGGACCAAACTACGATTTAATCGCCCGAAGTTATTGAGTCGGTATTTCTGCCTTGCTAGGGTTCAGACTCGGCACTCATTCTAAACTCCCCTCACAGTTCTGCAAGCTAGCGTACACTTTCCTCAGTGAATTGATCGATTACTTTGCTATGATATGTACGATATAACGGATACGTTCATGCAGAACACGGTAGAAACAAACACACCATTGCTACATATGCAGAATACTTGCGATATGTAACAAGTACTTCACATTTCCATATCAATAGCACACAAGACATTCATCTGTCCACTAGCCAAAACAATATAATCACAAACCGGTGCCCTGACGATGTTAATTCGCTGTCACGTGGGCAGAAAGCCACAACACGTACAAAATCCATATGTACGCAAACGATACAACACACAAAATAAAAAATCGCTATATATACGACATACTTTTACTAATGTGGCTTCTGTTCAGAAAAAGGGCCACAATACTACTGGCATACTTGCATTCAACATAGTGTATTATACACAGATATATGAATGGAAAATGCCTGAGCATATCATACAAGTGATACATACACTCGAAGGGAACACCTGTACGTGAAGTTTATTGCGACACTGCTGTTCGAACATCTATATCCGGTTGTTGGCATTTGTCAGCAACACTCCAACGAGACCTCGAGCCATTGATGCAAACAATTTCACGGTGCATTTAGATGATACCGATCTGTAGTACAAAATATTTAAAAAAAATAGATAGAAGTAAGTTATTTACCAGTAAACACGCGGTGATTTTATACATTTGACAATGCATATAGTACATATACTTGTAAATATATATACACTAGATATTTATACATAGTCCAGCACCAAGAGCGACAAATCGAACACTAGATTTGGGACCGTATAATAAGTCGTGGACAAATACGATGATAACATACGCCTTTTCGATGAGCAGCTCATTAAAGCATCTAAGATTATCAGTTATATAGAACTGAGAAACCACAGCAAAAATTAAAATCATAGCCCGCTCGTACATGGTCTTAGTCACCACTGATCTTTTTGCACGCCCCCAGAAATACAGCCATATATGTCACCCAATCAGTAGCCGGCTATCCAACGACCACAGTCGCATACCTTGTTTGCTAGCTCAAGTGCATCTGAGTCCTGTGAAAGCTTGACATACGCCTTCTTCTGTCCATCGGGACGGATTAATGTATTAATGCGCGCGGAATCAATGTCGTACATCTCCTTAACGGCAAGCTTGATCTGGTGCTTGTTGGCCAGCTTGTTTACTAGGAATACCAGGGTGTTGTTCTCCTCGATCTTCTTCATAGCAGACTCGGTGTTCAGGGGACACTTGATCACGGAGAACTTGTCCAGACGCTCGCGACGGGGCGCAGATTTACGGGGGAATCTATACAAACAGTTAGGGTAGAACAGGCACTTGTAAGCAGCTGGTACATGGACATTAAAATAGGATATATGCATTGGCAATTCCGAGCGTGACAGTGACTACATCATACATATGCGTGTATATCATCTCATTATATGTACGCCTACGACTAATATTCGGTGTAATATTTATATAGCTGTTCATAACAATCGACGATTAAATTCAAAGTACACATATACAGATGAAAACTTGTATCAGTATATGAGAGTATATGAGAACGGGCAGCAGCTCATTAAAGCATCTAATATTTTCAGTTATGTACAACTGAGAAACCACAGCAAAAAGTAAAATCATTGCCCGCTTGCCCGTGTCCATTTTAACTGATATTGATATGTCCGCTATTTATAACACTAACTAACTGTTCAATTCAAAGTTGATATTTATAGAATAGCACTAAGCAACTCCCATGACTTGAACAGTATTTTCACATGAGTGGCTCTATGGCCCGAGGTATGCTTTTCAGAGATGTTTCGAGAAAAAAAACTGTCCTTTCTCCGTTCATGCGAAATCAGACACAAGCCCCTACATATAATGCACATTATACAATTGCTCTCTACAATATAGGTAAATCCTCTACTAAATATATAAACGAATGCATTAACCATACACACCTGGGAGCACGAGCCTGGTTTAGAGTCTTCGTTCGGTGGAAGGTCACTGTGTGACGAACCTGACGAAGAGCCTTGCTCTGGGTTCCCTTGACGGAAGCCTTCTTAGCGGCGTTAGCCTGACCCTTAACTAGACATCAAATAAACGATAATATGATATCGAAGTCAGTTTCTGTGTGTATATATGTAAGCACAATTGAATAATATATCCGCATATATGTCTGTCACGTCCTTGCAATAAATCTAAAAGCTCTTGTATGATTATTTGGTGTAAAGATTGCAGTGCGTGTTCATTGGGAGTGTTCGTTTTGATAATACTTCTGATACTGTTCTCATTCGATTTTTATATTCACGACTGATTGTATTGAACAGCCGTGTCATAAAATACACCATCACCCGATGTCTTATTACAGCATCTGCATTTCCCACTACTGCTTCAAAATATAGATCCGTTACGCGCTCAAATTTGACTGTCAAGGGTTTACCAAGCACGTATCATCCTGGGGGCATGCGTCATGCATGCCGGTATATGAATTTGTTCACGTTCGCACATGTATAATATGGTTTACATGTTTTTTTCAATATTCACATATCTGAATATGAATTTCTATGCTGTTGGTTGCCCTCTGTGTATTGTGTTTGGTTGTGGATATGAAACGGCATAGATACACGCCCCGCCCCCCCCCTCCCACCTACGTACTCATTGATCGTTGAATGAACGACCCAATACTTCAGATTACAGTCCTTTTCTGCATCACTGAGACGCAACTGTACTCGCGAATTTGCAATATCATGTTTCCTGTTAGCAGTACTCTTTCGAGCCTGTCTTACTGCTGTATATATCCTACTTACTACACAGATAAACACACACTACACCATAGCTAAGCCTATTTTCCACACACCTCCAGCCATTATTTCTTCGGACAGTGAAAGGTATGGGAAAAAGAACCTCTATATTGCCGCGTGTTTCGTATATGTGTCTGATTATTCTTCGAATATTCTGAAGTTTCAAAAATAAGTTCCAAAATCCTAATGGGTGACCCAAAATTCACAGTACAGTACCTACTCTCACCCTATTGTACTGTGCCACATGTGTACCTGGACATTTTTTTTTGGAAAACAATATAACTTCCTGGAGAAACCGAAGAAAAACTCGGAAAAACCTGGGTTTGAATTGAACATGAGGGGTTTCTCTGACTCTTTGGATGGGGTTTTAGAAAACCCTAATCTAACGTTTCGGCAGGCGAAGCATAATTACAAAATAAAATAAAGCATACGAAGTGTAAATACATGATTTTGAACAGTCTACTTTTCAGGTACATCTCGCCCCCACTATGAGAGTAGCTCGCTCTATTAACGATACGCGCACACACTTGTGTATACATATATATAAGGATGGCCCCAATGATACGGCATTTGAAAGGGCTATATTCACCTAGAAGGAATACACTATTTATTCAACTCAAATCGAGTGCAATCGAAGCAGCATATCGGTGACCAAAACCTGTCGGCGAATGTGGTATGAAGAGAGTCATTGATCCTTTCAATATGTTCCACGCCGTACATTGTTGTTCACATCTATCTCCCTTGTTATATGCTCTCTAACAATCCAACTGCAGCATACAATATCATCAGAGATTTATGCATACATTCATCGAGCCATGCATATCTTTAGATTTAATATATCATAAATTATGATATAAACGAATACACACACACAATAATATATATATGTATATATATATATATATATTATTCTTATGCTTCGTACACACACACACGTATATATATATATAAGTGTA
>NW_014039201.1:0-10052 GCF_001186125.1 Sphaeroforma arctica JP610 | reverse complement strand
GGAGTTATCATGTTATATTTAGTTAGTATATATATATATATGTATACATATTTATATATATTCATATATATATATATATATATATATTTATGTATATTTATATATACATATATATATTTATATTTATATATATTTATATATATATGGATATATATATATAAATATAAATATAAAGTATATTGTTTTAAATTTTTATTATTTTTATTAGTCTGATAATTATCATTATTAATATTATTTCTGTTCGTATGTATTTATATTGTTAATTAAAAAGTAGACATATTTTCTTGATCGAAACTGTCATGAAGTTATACAGGATGTACGTACATGTTTGAAACTGTCATGAAGTTATACAGGATGTACGTACTTGTTTGATACTGTCATGAAGTTATACAGGATGTACGTATATGTTTGTTTCTGTGTACATTGTCTCTCAGTATTTGAACGTTACACGGGTTTACCTTGCATCCATGTATATGTTTATAAATATCGTAACGTCCATCCTCATAAGTCGTGCTGAATATCCAAATATACTGCACCGCCTTTTCCTGGTTTATGCATTCTTTACAGATGACGCGGGAAGCGAAGTTATTCAAATATGCTGAACGCGGATCTGTGCGCAAAGTTCTGAAGTGTTTGGATCGCAAACACGCAAGCTATCGTATTGACGATCAAGACCGGGATGGCTACACCTGCTTGCACTATGCCGCTCGGTATGTGTACGAAGTCGCGTACGACATCTATAGAGATATATTCAGGGTTTTATTTTTGTGTATTTATTAGTTATCACAATCCCTATATGTTGGTATTGAGGTATGTGTCACTTCATTGAAGTTTTACTATTACCGTTGATGTATGTTGCTCTTATGGCAATCGGAGTTACTTATTGCGAGTTTTAGCACTTAATCCATCGTATTAAAATCATATTTCTACTCAGCCTTGCTTGTGCCATTATATAGAGGCAATGCATATAGTACTCTGTTGGGTTTTGTATATGTATATGCTTTTACATATACCCATGCACGTGTGCATGCGTCCTAATACTCGTATATCTCCTCAAATACATCTGGTATCGCGTTTCTTCTCAGGTGGGGCCATTCAGATCTTGCCCGGGCGCTGCTTAAGCGCAAAGCGAATCCCAATATACAGACAGACGATGACAAGGATACCCCTCTGCATATGGCGCTTGTCTATCACCATAATTCGGTCGCAGAGCTCTTAGTATGTAATAGGAGCGTACATACAGACCTGCCCAATACAAACGGAACGGTGTGTGATGCACTGCTTGGTCCAGAGCTATCATATCTCAAGCGATCGCGCAGTACTGCGAACGGTGCTACAGTCGGACAAACACGCCAATATGTAAAATCAAATAGACCTGATAAGAGACGTAGATCTGTCGACAGTAGCACAGAAGGCGTTGGGGAAAGTTCACGCGAAGGTGGCAGCCACAAAGAGCTGCATAGCGTATCCCGACTGGACACCAGACATGGGAGGAGAAGCAAACGTAGAGTGAGTGATTCGCGGTCTGAGCACGATGAGTCGGCTTACCATAAGGGACCTACGAGTAATATTGACAGCGACCGTTCCGGTAGTGTAGGCAGATCTCGATCTCGAAGATCCAAACACCCCGCACCACTACGGGCACGCGCACAAGGAGGTACAAGACCTACTAGCAATCCACCATTAGATTCGTCACGGGATAAGTCATCACCGAACACTTCACCTGTGATCTATTCAGCATACAACTCGCCTCCAGCGGCTTGCTTGGATACAAACGACAAGCGGCGACACAGTGCGCAGTCATGTGGACAATACAGTTCAGACACAACCCGTGAACGAGACTCTGAGTGGACTCAACAGGACTGGGAGGAGGACTTGAAAGAGACTGAGGCACGCCGTTTTGCCGAGGACAAACGCCGGTTAGACGAGGAGAGGTATTACGAAGCCTTAGAACGCGAGTTCAAAGACGACGATTATGTGGGGAGACTGGACAAGTCGCCGACAGAGGTAGCGCAACAGAGGAACAGGCAGGACTGGCATGAGAAGTTGATGTTCGAGATGGGGCATGATTATAATGCTGAACCCGGTTTTCGTGGAATGGATGCGTATGAGGAGGGTTATACGGGGTCAGCGGGAACGCACGCGGAAACAGGCGCGGATGATTGGATGGAGGCAATCATAGAAGAGAGACGCCAGAAAATGCAGCGTGTGCGGGACGCGGAACAGCGCGAGAAAGCCAGATTTGCTAATCGGAAGCGTGGTGCTGGTATTGGACATGCCAATAGTGGTGAGGATGAGTCCGTACACGACGGTGGAGGTGTGGACGATAGAGAGCGTGAAAGTAAGCGTAGACGCGAAGAATCGGACCGGATCATCCGTGAACAGGAGGCAGAGACATTAAAGAAACGTCAAGGAATGTGCGCGGAGCTCAGATTGGACTACGAGCGCAGGTGGAATGAGTTTGTTAATAGGAATAGCGTGACAGTCTCAGTCAGAGTACAACACTCTTTGGCCACGGACACTACGCCTGACGTCCCAGCGACAGATGCTCATGTCGGTGCGCGAAAGGCAAATGTAGGTGCAAAACAGAATGCTTCCGAAGCTGAAACGAAGTTGCTCACCTACGACAGCATTCCCTGGCCTTATGTTGATCCTATAGACACGCCTCTCGAGATGACAAAGCGGAAACAGAAATCTGCTCGTGCACCTCAAGCGTCACCTGCGATGCAAAACGAAAAGCTGATGGAGATGGAAAAGGCTATACTTGTGATGGGTGTGAGTAAGATTGAGGGAGCGGAAAAGCACAAGTCTCGTATCAGGTTGGAACAGCGACGGTGGCATCCGGACAAATGGCCAGAGGCACTGCTGAATCTAGCTGATAGGGACAGGGTGCTACAACGTGTGAAACAAATTGCTCAGATGTTGAATTCCGAGGCGTGAAGCCATGGTCTATAGACCATACTAATTATTATATAATGATGGAAGCTTCCGATGTAGACGTTCATGCTATGCATCATAACGGTTTACCTTCTAGAGAGTTTGGAACAGTTAGACTGTCATTAAAAAAATATTGAGGCAAGATAGTAATGACTGCACTTATTCCTTATACATACATTATACTTTGCCCTTATACATACATTATACTTTGCCAAGGACCACCATACACTACATAATCCAATAAAACCACTTACTTTTGCTTATTAAGGCTCTTATTTACTCTTCATTCAATATATACTTTGAGTCCGGAGTAATGGAGTTCTATTCTAAAAATAAATCACTACTACATACATTGATAAAATGTACTACATAGTCTCCTAAAAAAATAAAATAAAACAAAATTGTTTTGTTTTATTTGTTATATTATAAAAATGATATATATTTTTATATACACTATGTATTATGTTTGTTTTTAAAATACAAATACATTAAAAGTTATTTTTAAAACAAAAACTGTATTTACCGTGTATTTATTAGTAGAAACAACAAAACTATTGGTTTACCACACGACTATTTATAAATAATTACTCTCGCATCTGTCATTCGCAAAAATGAAAAACGTTCAGATCTGAGATCTGGGATCTCTGTCGCTCCAAATGCACGTAACCTTTACCCCCATGTCCTACATACACCGTACACACTAAGGACTCGAATCGATGAGTACATCACATGGTCTGGAGTGTGCATACCCTCACTCGCTCTCTCTCTCTCTCTCTCTCTCTCTCTCTCTATCTCTCGCTCTCTCAGCTTTTTCACTTTGTAGTTTGTAGGGGATTCGGCAGTGACAGTGTGACACATTGCGTGTTGTTGTTTTTTAAATGTTTGCGCAACTATAAAATTTGATGATTCGGATCCAGTAAACACATAAAAAGTTGAACTGCAAAGTTAAAACAAACAAATCACTACAATCTAATAATGACCAAAAAAAACTCTTATCTAGCCCCGTGCTGATGTGCCTAGCTGCTGCTGTTGTCTATGGCTTGCCCCTCAACAAGACGAATGTCAATGCTGTTGTCGTTGAAGAACACCTTGCCACCGGTACGTTTTTAATTCATGCAAATACGTGATTCAATCTATTTTCCATTGGAAAGGGGTATGTACATGTGTGGCTTGACTGATTCTTCAATTTGAGCGCTTGACCAAAACTATAGTCCTGTTCACTGACTTTTAAATATGTTCATGTTCGTATAGGTGACTTGAGCTTACCCGATGGCTTCATGTTTGGCTCGTCCAGTGCTGCGACTCAAATTGAAGAAAATAATACAAATACCGACTGGTGGTGGTATGGAGCTCCCGAGGCGGATGGGAGTCTGGGCAAGCTGAAGAACCCTGTCGGTGACGCAGCCATGAGCTACAGTATGACGTCAGAAGATATATATCTTATGAAAGCGATGGGTCTGAATTCATACCGTTTTTTCCATCGAATGGGGTCGCGTCTGGCCGAATGGCCCAAACGCCAGTTATGATAGGGATGCTAATGCACATAATCGTAAGCAGATTGTTGATATGAAAGCCGTCAGCGTTACGCCTATGGTGACCATCCACCACTTCTCGAATCCTATTTGGGTGGAGGACTTCGCTCACGCGAATTCAACATCAAGTGGACCCGAAGACTGCACCTCCACCGATATCAATCTGTGTGGATGGGCTGGTCCTAATCAAGCCGCCATCATTGCAGCGCTCGTTAAGCACACAGAGTTGCTTGCCACTGAGTTAGGAGACGTTGTCGATAATTGGTGCACAATCAGCGAGCCTGTCAATTATATTTTGGCCGGTTGGGGACTTGCTGCATTTCCCCCGGGACACAGCTATCTGATGGATGGACACATGGTAGATTTTATGGATGTATTCCGAGGCTTCCTTGAGGCTCACTCTCAGATGTATGACGTTCTCAAGGCTAAAGATACCATCAGTGCCGCTGATGATGGAGTTGCAGCTAATGCAGGGAATACGCTTTCTGTGGCTGAATGGGTACCTACTCACGCCAACAACTTCAGCAGCGACCCTGTTGATGTAGCTGCGGATAATAACATAGAGTACGTTTACAATCACTTCTTTACTCAGTCGATCCTCGATGGTACGTTCGATGCTAGCTGGTCTAGAAATACAAGTACCTTTGAATCTCATCCCGAGTGGAAAGGTAAACTTGATTTCGTTGGTTTACAATACTATTTCCGTGCTGGTATCACTGGCTCACCTGCCCTTCTTGCTTCCGTGCAAGGAACGCCTTGCATGCCTGGTTCTTGGCTCGATATAGGCTCGTGTTTACCTGCCCCAGAGGATCCTAATCACTGGATACCAAGTATGGGTTATGAATACTGGAAAATGGTACTTACAACATCCTCACTGCGTACAAAAACAAATACCCTGGCCTGCCAACAATTATTACTGAATCTGGTATTTCCGCCAACAACGGCGTGCGACGATCTGAGCACGTTGTGAGAAATCTCGAACAAATTCACCGGGCTATGGCCGATGGGGCTGATGTGCGCGGATATTTTCATTGGTCACTTACAGACAATTTCGAGTGGGCGGAAGGTTACGATCCCCATTTCGGTCTGTACCGAATGGCAGATCCCTACAACGAAGACTGCTCACGTGTCGCGACTGCCGGCGCCTTCACTTACAAACAGATTTTGCAGAATATTGGCACAGTAACAGCCGCTCTCCGTGAGAAGTATGGAGGTTATGGCCCCATGACGCCAGAGACAGAGAAAGTTGGAGACTTCCCTGACGCCCCCCCCCCCAGCAAACATAACCTATTAAAGACCACGCCGCGTCCGTAGCCAGCCTAGTAGAATCAGTTGAGATGCAGGCTTGAATGGAAGAGTGTGTTGTTGATGCCACTGTATCAGCAACCTTAAACACATGGTACCTGCTCGGATGTTGTAGCTATGGGTAGGTGGGGCTCTGTTAGGATCATTTAGAATTCGTCGGTGAAGTAAAAATGGGTTCAGGTTGTGCTGGAGCTCCTTTGGCGAAGGTTGATAACCCTATGACCAAGTATATGTGT
Source organism: Sphaeroforma arctica JP610 (assembly GCF_001186125.1). Taxonomy (NCBI): domain Eukaryota; class Ichthyosporea; order Ichthyophonida; genus Sphaeroforma; species Sphaeroforma arctica. Next base: position 4,042 of record NW_014039201.1, on the reverse strand, counting down.
GTATTTCGGTCACCCTCACATCTTTGAAGGTGACATGTCCATCTACCTCTATTGTTCAAGTTTCCAGTGAATCTGAAGCTGGTGTTGATGCCTTATGCATTTCAGTCGAGGTACCGACTTGTATGAGTGAATGTGTGTGTGAAGCTATCATGTCGACACTGTTAGCCATGGGCGGTGCCTGCAAGAACATTAAAGTTGTGAATGAGGATGGATCTGCACCCGTGGAAGTTTTTGTTTGTACTTTAAGTCATTCCAATCGATACTCTCAAAGTGTACGCATATAACAGGAATACCGGAATTAGTATAAAAAAACTACCTCAATCTAAAACCGCGCGCAATAAATATGAAAGTCGTCTCGGACTCTTGGGTCACAATACTTTTGTTCTACTACCTTAAGGTTGTTGTTGCTAGTCACCAAAGACAAGCGAACATGCCACTCTCTGCGTACGTGCCGGGCTTTCAAAAAGTTTACTAGAAGCCTTAGCTGTAAAGATATTCATAAAGCTATCCATTAAAATGACTAGAACGAGTACTACAGGATGGAATCGATGTGGCAGTTTTGGTAAATATGCAGCAAAATGGTTGACCCAAACCCTAGCGAGCTTCCTAAAGCAGATCAACATTGCAACCACTCTCGAAACTGATATTGTCAGATATTCCGCCATTTAGCGTAGCGCGGAGGATCACTTGCGGGGTTTGGGTGTAAAGCCACTCTGGCGCATACCAACCTTCTTCTACCAGTACAGAATTCAAAGCAACCGTATTTGGGTTCAAAACTATACTTTACAGTAAATTGTCCGATAGGACTTAGGTTTATAAACTGGCAGACATCTTTTAGGCATCTTTTGATTTTCACATTCCAGAACATGGGGGAACTCGCCTCAAGGACCTACTCTACTACTAGCGAGAGGTAGAAGGGCGGCCTCGAGAGAGTACTGAGTAGAGAGAGGCTCGGGGTTCGACGGTTCGTTCAAATTTCAAAGCAACATAAAAATCCGGGTGGTTTTGTTTTGTTTTTTTAAACTAAAACAAAATATTAAAAAAGCATTTTTTTTTTGTATGTATGACTAATAATTGAGTACATAGTGAATACTGAATAGTGATGACACCGACAAAAAAAACTTTAATTTTATAGGGTGATTCACGGTTGATTTTATTTATAGTCACCACGTTTCTAAGGTAAAAACTAAACCAGTAAATCTCTGTCCAATAGAAGTACACAATTCATACTATAGTAAATTCCAGTGTACTGGTTGGTCGAAACATCGCTTATAATTTCCTCTTTGTATACTATATCTAATATCTGTATATATTAGTTCAAATCAATAGCAGTTATAAAAAAAATGTTATAGCAATCATGCATCTATCTACATACATTTTGTAAATACAATATGATTTACATCAACGATCTATTATGTTCCATTATTTTTAGAAATATCTCAATGTTTTCCAAGATTTGTTTTGTTTTCTCTCTTCTGTGTATACACATCACAAGAGAAGAGTGGAAGAATAATGAACGTAAATAAATATGTATTCACATCAATAATTCTATGTACAAAGTGTATTTTACACTTTTACGTGTATTTATATTATATATTTACAATTATACATGTGCTCGATACTTAATTAATGGCTGCAGACTGCAAAACAGACAGTAAAGCTCGGAGGCACACATCACGTTCGGAATTTTACTGAACAGTCACGACTTCCGGAGTTTTCAGCGATTGGCCATAAACTTATTCACATGCTCGCAACACACATCCCTCATCCCTGACCTAGGCTGTCGAATCGCAAAAGGCCGATGGGTTGCGGTTTTCAGGAGCACCATCTCGAATATCATGCGGGAATCGATTCGGTGGGGTTGCTAGAGCTCCAGACCATTATCAAGAAGAGGCTATGCACAAACGCTCGTCACTAGTTCACTCCGACACTAAGACTTGCTTGTATCTCTCATTTCGAGACCATCCCAGATTTGATAACAATACTCAAGTAAATAGACTAAATTAGATAAACATAGTCTGCAGCTTATAGCCAAACACTTTTATACGAAGTGATACGAAGTTCGAGACGCCACATCCAATAACCGATTTCGTACAATCTTGCAACGCTCACTCGGTTCTAGATTGTATGTGCAAGGTAAAGCTGTATCTAAAGTACAATACATACCATGAATGAAGTCTACCATACAGATATGAACACATTCGTGCAGACTAATAATGATCGTGGAGGAACATGTTTCCTCCCACCACAAACATCAATAAGGCAATGGATACTCCAAAGCGAAGAATTGCAAGTGGTAGGAGCTGCAAGTGCGGATACTCAACAACACTTTCAACTACAGCAGAAGCGAGTACGTTTCGATCCAGGCCCTGATCATGTACATGAAACATACGAGAAATACACACATTATTTTAGTGAGTATGATCGTCGACCCTTCGCTAAACGTTCACAAAAGACTCCGAAACAAATACGAGATATCTTCGAAGAAATTGAAGAACTACGTAGAGAGTTGTTTATGGGCCAGACTAGCTTCCCTGTTCTCACTGAAGCTGAGATAGAAACGGAGATAGATACGGAGGACTCTAGTTCTAGTATGGATGGACTGACCATGCACGTGAATGCTAATGCACAAAGAGAAGTGCATGCAATAGCACAAGCGGTTACACACGCACATGTACATGTGGATATGGATGTGCAAAGTAGCGTGAATCAGGACCAGATGGGAGAGGACAATCTGAGCGGCAGTGAGAGTGACGGCCTCAGCGGCTGCGTTTCAGAGCAGGAAGATGAACTGCTAGATTCCAAATTTGGAGGCAACCAATTGAGACGGTTTACCTATGCGTCTAACGCTAGTGTAGCGTCGACGCCAAAAGAGTTGTCCAGTACCTACACGAGCGAACAGTCAGCTCCTCAGCGGCAGCAGTCTCGCAAGTATGTAGATCACGCACGTGCTATCAGCACACATGTTCCGCACACGCGTGCACGGACACAGGACACTCTACAGATGCAGATGCGTAAGCGCTCTATATCCAATCGTGCCTTGCTGGTATGCGACAGCGTGACTAATCTCAGACGATTCAATAGCGTAGGCCACACCACCAGATATGATAATGTGTTTGGTGTGACCCCCAATGTTAATACACATTGTATGGACCAAGAAACGAGCACGCAGCATGAGAATCAGAGTGTGCAGAATCAATCTCCGAGTCTAGGCAGTGTACACATGGCACAGTGCATGCGTCAATCATCTGAAACAAACTGCACTCTAAGCGGTAAGAAAGTGTATAGCAGCAATCATGCCTACGATATAAATAGACGCGTAGATCATGCAGAAGCCCCGAGCTTTCGTTGGAGGAAGCAGAGTGGATTCAGTGGTGACATTGCATACATGGATCTCCGGGAACATGTGCGCTTACCGCAACAAACTCTAATATCAGAGACACTAGAGAGTGAGACCAACAGTCAAGCGTCCCTAGCTGAGATGCTCGCTCAGAATGTAGATACAGATATGGATACGAGTAGGGGATATGGAAAGGATCTGAGAATACAAAGAGATATGTGGGGCCGTACAATAGTCCATCCAGTTTTCTTAGACAAGGAAGTGGAGAGTGGTATTGACACCGATAATAGTATGGGCAGATCAGATAGTAGAAACGTTAGTTGCTCACCCAGCGAATCCATGCGATCAGGTTCGGATACAGACATGTAGGTCGATATTTATTAAAAGTGTACACATGCAGCTATACAGCTGAGTCCCACAGCCACATACATTAACAACTTTTGCTGTAAATTTTTTTTGGTGTGCCAGCGGTGTAAGTGAGAGTTTTGCGTGGTGATAGACAGCAGTTGGTGACATTGATGTGTGACGTTGGCATGCAGACTTCGACTTGTATGGTTAATAGCATTCCAAAAACTTTTAAAGAAATGTAAGTGGAGATGAACGAACATATCCTCTTATATGTATATATATATTTACTAAACAACAAACACACACACACACACACACACACGCACAGATACACGCACACACACACACACACAC
>NW_014039202.1:11785-16669 GCF_001186125.1 Sphaeroforma arctica JP610 | reverse complement strand
GTGTGTTTCGTATTTACTATGCGTGTTTCTATAAATATATGTATTTTTGTTCTATATATATATATGTGTGTGCGTGTGTGCATGTGTGTATGTGTGCGCGTGTGCACACGTGCTTGTGTGAGTGTGCATGTGTGTGTGTGTGTGTTCATATATATATATAGAGTTCGTTGGTGTATAACGGGCTTTTTCTTCTAGAATATATGGGTCATAGGCGTGGCAACTTTGTAATTGTATCTAACTGAGTTTTTCTGCAGCGCTTTCTTTGCTATTCTTATCAGTACGTCTCTTGCCGTGTCGCTATCGTTCACAATCTCGATGGTCCCACTATTTGATTTCGGTCCGCGCATCTTTGGCAGCAAGGCAGAATTTTTTTTCAAGTCAAATTTGACATCTGTTACTCCAGCTTCATCGCCCGTACCAGGATCGAAGGAGCCAGAATCGACAGCCATGTTGTTGATAACGTGTAAGCATACACCGTAGTGAAGAAGCTAAGCACTAGTAGAGTCACAGTCAATAGAGTTCGGTGTGTATCATAAACTCCCCTAAACAGTGAACATAAACAATTTTGTTTTGTTTGTGTAGTATTTTTGCCCGTGTATTTTAGAAACAGGCTTTTTTTTGACTTTTTCCAAGTCGGCTTGTACAAATTGATATTGAACATAAAAAAAATCAAAAACTGGACTTTTTGATGAACATTTTGTCAAATTGCGCCAAAAACTGGCTATTTCGAGGAACATTTTTCCAGTTCTTATATAGCATCAAGAAAATTTGATTGGTCAGGGCTGGAACATTTTTCAGAATGTTCCCAACAAGAGATAATAAGTCTGACATCCTTAGGACTTCTAAAATAAGTCTGACATCAACCAAATAAACTAGTTATTCAGATTGATAACTTTATTTGGCTCCTACAGGTTATGGGCTTTTTTTTTAACTAAACACTTGTATCAATTATTAAGTATATCTCATCATGAATGTTTCAGAACCCACTTCCAAACTAAAGTGGACACGCCTGACCATAACAGGAGACAACTACGACAAACGGCTCCAGCATCTCACACTTGCAGCCAACACAGACTACGTAGACGACATCGAATCGGTCCTTAGCTAAAACTATGTCAAACCGGAACTCTTAGGCCGCACCGCAGCGACGCCCACAGCTCAACGAACCCCAGCTACTGATCGCGGGCGACTTGAATCTCGAGAGACCTCCATCAAGATCGTCAAAGCAGATGGACGTTACTAGAGAGGCAGACGATGCCTTCTTCGGTCACTCAGCGAAGAAGCTATGGACTTCCTTACTCGCGAAGAACTCATGAATGACCTCTGGCCTTTACTATTCTACTTGAAGAAATCTTACTCACACATATCCACCATTGTCTCGAACACAATAACACTTAATTTCCTACAAGAATTTCATCGAACTAACGATGATTCCATACGTACATGGTCCGAAAGATGTGTCCGAATCTGATCTGACGCGAAGTCTCAGGGCACTAGGTTTTCCCCGACATTCATGCAAGGCATGCTTATCTCTGGACTGGGCGACCCGGATAAATATATCATCAGACACTACTTGGTAAACAATCCGGATCGTGACACTCTACCCCCCCTCCCCCGTAGACTTATGTGTTAGGCTGAAGAAATGGATCAAAGTAACCCCTCTAGTCCACGAAAATGCTACTCTTATGACTGCTACTGTATCAACCACATTAGCCTCTAAATCACCCTTAACAACGGTCGATTCATTATCTACCTTTTTAAAGCGGATGGATCAACTTGAACAAGCTAAAGGAACCCCTAACACACGCACATTCATACCGTGCTTTGTGTGTTATACCATAGGCCACCGTTCTAACAACTGCTCAAAAGGCTGCGGTAAATGTAGGGCAAAGGAACACAAAGGGGTGTCTTGCGTCGCGACCAACAGGAACTGTACTACTTGAAATCGCACCAGCCATGTCCAGGAGGTATATAACAAACGTATAATAAATAAATAATAAATATATTGGTCCAAATTTAGCATCCTTACGACCTAGAATCAAGGCACTGCATCATACTAATATTATTTACTTATCAATGGCGGCGCCGAGGTCAACGTACTTCATCTCAATTCATGACACTTACTCAACAATATCAAGATAGACAATTTCCCACTTCTTCTTGCAGACGATAGCGAATACATCGTCAACGAACGCGGCCACTTACAACAACTGGGTACTACTTATATCAGCCCAACAGTGAAACAACAATTGCTCTCACAAAACAATCTACAAGAAGGAGGCTACAACATCTACTTAAGGTACAAGGGAAACCTTTTGTGCCTCTAAAAAAACTGCTCAACTCCCTCGATATGCTAGTTCCCCTGGTGGTGGAGTCGCCACAGACTGGAGGAAGATAGACCTTCTCATGGAATGGACTTATGCCAACCAAACTTGGTCAGATACATTAGAGCTCCTCGAATACATGAATTATATATAATTTGAGTTACATATAATAAATAGTTTTCCTTTATAAAAAATACTATATGAGATGGCTCAAAGTATAAAGGTTGAAGGATATTTAGGTTTCCTTTTTTAAAAGATAAACTAAGGTTTTTATAAACTAATAATTAATAAACTTAGTTTGTTTTAACAAACTAAAATATTTAATTATTTATAACACCAACCTCAGGCCGACCCCTAGGGCCCTGTCTATTTTTATTTTTTATTTTTGTTTTTCTTAAGTGGCCATTTAAATTCGGTTCTAAAAATATTAATTGGATGAATCTATTATTAGAAATTAATATTTCTTAAGAGATATTAAAAAGGCGCCAAAAGAATTGAATCTTTAGTAGATTTTTAGAAATCCTTTTTTAAAATAAGATATCAATGATGACTTGGCGGCCTATAAAAGTCGGGTGCTCAGTCTTTTACTGTTACTCTAAAGTAACAAGTATTAGCAACCGGACTTGTAAGCTAACTTACATTTATTCACTTGCGTTTTAATTTAATTAGTCAATTTACTCTAGCTACTGGAGTCCATAACGGTTTACACTACTACTCTTTTTTTCGCCATGATTCCACCACGGTCGGAAAACCATTATGGGTTTACTCCCTCATTGCAAAGGTTCGTCCGATTAACTCAGCCATCTCTCTTCCAAAAAAACTCAGCACGGTCCCTACATGGTTATCATCGCGTCCTCTCGATCAGCTGATCGCTCTTGTTGATCACACATTCACTTCCCAAATGCAAGCGTATAAAATATATATCAGAAACTGATACTTTAGTGTGAAACTTATTGTATAAAACAAGCATCTGTTGACTGTATTTGGGAAAATACAAAACTTGTTTGCGTACGCACCCGCTGCCCCAGCCGCTGCCTTCCGACTCTTCTTTGCCACGGCGGCCTTTCAACGCAAGAAGGTTTATCATTTCGATGTGTGTCACCTCCGCTTATCTGTACAGTAAATTAGATACACCCGTATATCTACATGTTTCCTCTTAAGGGCTCTGTCGAGTTGGACCACTACCCCGCCGACCATGTTTTGAAATTCAATAAAGACCTCTACGACCTTAAACAGGCTGACCGTTTATGGAATCAGGACCTAGCTTCCAAACTCCGTGCAGCAGATTTCATTCAATCCGAAGCTCACCTTCTCTCCGACAGGAGGATAAACCTGGTTTTCCCTGTTCATGAGAACCCTACACAAGGATTTTTATCATACACCACGTTACAACATGAACATGGCCATACTGAATATTCCAGTACAGTAGGACCTTACCCTTTTTTAAATTAAACAGTCTTTGTGAAAGTACAGAATTAGTCCCTATAACTGATGCCTGACGACTGTATGTACTGTAGAAATAGTAAGAAGGACCTATTTCTAACATCCGGGTCCCCCAAATCAAAACTGGACTTTTTTTTAAAGAGGTATTTAGACACTTTTTTTTTAAATTAATAAATAAATAAGAAGACTCTAAAAGCTGGACACAAAAGTCAAAAGAGGCAATTTTTTTTTTGTGGGGAAAAAAGCGTCTAGAGAGGAGAGAATGAACACACGCGTTCACAATTTGACACGACGTGACCACGGCGACATGTTTGTTTTTTAGTAAATATCATGAGAGTTTATTTCCAGAGAGAAAGAGTGTGCGATACATATAATGGTGATAATGACCTATATTTTGAGCTAAAAGTGATGTAAAACATCCATGTTATCACTTCTTTTTAAAAGGCTTTCGAGAGAATAACATTAGATATTAACGGACAAAAGGCTTATTAGAACAGAAAAATGACGAAAAGAATTAGCGCCACTGCAATCGACATGGAGACCAAAAAGTCTAAGCACACGTCCGACAACTGGTCTGTGCATTCATACAAGGACAAGGTGGCCAAGCAGCAGCCAGAATACCCCGACCAGCAGAAATTGGAAAACGTTTTAAAGGAACTGGAATGCCTGCCTCCTCTTGTGCATACTGGTGAGGTGCGTAACAGATTTTGTACTAGTTGGGTTGGGTGTCGGCTCACCAACACGCAACCATTTTTGGACGCTTGTCGCAACAATAGACAAAAAGGAAATACTGTGCTCACTAACCGGCGTATATACATACGGATGTTTTCAGTCAGCAAAGTTGCAGAAAAAAGCGAAGTGCACACATATATGTCTCTAATGTATACGAAACATATGCACATATCTGCTGAAATACATATGTGCTTACAAACGTATAGACTAGTGTTAGAATATACAAACGTGTGTGCATATTTTTGCACTGCATACTCGTGCGTGTCAGTTTTGTATTGGGAGGTATTCGTATATATATATATATATATATATATGCACACACACAACACACACACAATACACACACACAACACAGTACACACAACAACTAACACACACACACACA
>NW_014039202.1:0-11765 GCF_001186125.1 Sphaeroforma arctica JP610 | reverse complement strand
ACACACCACAACACACACATACACACACAATATATATATATATATATATATACTACTATATAATATANATACACACACACACATATTATATTATATATAATATATATATATATATAATATATATATATATATATAATATATATATATATATATATATATATATATATATATCTATATACATATACATAATATTATACATACATTCATACTCGCATAGATATATACATACATAGGTATATATCATATACGAACACACATACATATACCTTTTTAGGTACATATGTGTATATTATAATGCAAGTCTGCATATGAAATGATTTTTGCTTGTATCGACGAAATTAATAAACATCGTCTTGATTTATTACTCCTGTTACCATCGTTAGATTTGCGTTTAATTTATCTGTGTACACCAAACAATTTTTCCAACAGATTGATCAATTAAGAGCACAACTCAAGGAAGTGGCAGACGGTAAACGGTTTCTACTGCAAGGCGGAGATTGTGCTGAATTATTCGCCTATTGCAATAAGAACCAGATAGAAAATAAGGTAGTGTCCCCACTCGTGAACTCTTTTGTATGTGGTGAAGTATGTTTTGTAAGCATTTCCTTCCATTACTGTCGAAAACGACTCTTGATTTTTACCATATTTTTTTTGCGCAATGATTCTGCTAAGCGGTTCGTGACGGTGATGTCGAGTGGAATGATTACAGTGGTGGGATTGCATGTGGGATTGTTCGTCACACTTCTAAAGCACTTTGTGATGCCTTTTTTAAGAAGTCTCATTAAGTGCGTGTTCAAACCTCATCTTGCCATGCACACTTCACTATGCTTGTAACAAGCCATTTTGTAATTTCTGTGTGTGACAGTTCCAAGTCGGTCCGAAAAAAACTTATGTGGACCTGTTCTGCTCGCACTAGCCTGTTGAGAAGGGCCTTTGAATTGAACGCACGTGTATTGACTTACAGCTTGCCCAGTGACTACAATTGGAGCACTAATTTTTAGTATGAAATCTTTGGTTTTCGTTATATTTGAAGCTTGAGCTTATGCTTTGCTATCTACTCAACGAAATGTCAGGTGAAGATAATGTTGCAGATGTCGTTGATTCTTACACATGGAGCGCATTTACCAATTGTGCGTATTGCACGAATTGCGGGTCAGTACGGCAAGCCCCGATCGTCGCCCACAGAAATTATTGATGGTATGTGGTAATGTTATTGGCTCGGTAAACAGATACCATGGTATAGCTAACAGCTACATGAATTAATCACAACTATGAAACATATTCTATGATTTTTTATCAATTCAGGTCAATTTATTAGGTCTCTCACTCGTATTCAGCGAGTATGGCCCATTCTTTGCATTAGTTCAAGGTTCAATTAGCCCTGTTGTGTGTGTCTTTGTTAAGATACGGAGCCGAATATAGCACCATTTCCTTTGTACCCGAGTTGATCCTGTTTCTATCAATCGCATCTGTAAATTGACATTGTACCGGCATGTGCAATAATCACTCACCGCTAAATTCTTACCGTGGTTTTCACTTTTCAATTGCCAAATCACACGTCGTTTTCGATAGGTGAAACATTTCCATCCTTCCGCGGAGAAAACGTAAACGGCATGGAAAAAGAAGACAGAACGCACGATCCCCAGCGCCTATTGAAGGTGAGTTAGATTTAAGCGCTGGAGGTTCGTGTGCGATATGTATCTCAAGCACATATTGTCGAAAATTAAACTACTTTCTGTTCTTCAAGTTTTGAGCAAGTACAAGTAGTATGTGCAAGTTATCGTCAACGTTCGATTTCATTTCTATGTCAATTGATTGAAAATTTTGTGGTTAGTGGTGTGCGCTTAGCGTATTACATATCAATTCGTACAGAAATGTTTGTCTCCTGAAGCACAATATATCATCGATGGCACCAAATGAGCTTGTTACTTTCATTTTTAGAGTTCAATATTCGCCGGACTATCCTCCATCTCAAATTATCAATTATCGAAGTATTAGTTTGACCTTTTTTCAAGAAATAGCCACACCCCAAATTCTTGTGATGTGTGGCGCCCAATCACTATACTTGACAATATACAGCCAACAGCGGCTAATAAGAAGGTTGCGTATCACCATGAGTGCATCTAGTTATATGTCAGTGAACAATGAGATGTTAAACATTGCCTTAGGATCTGAAAAATTATATTTAACTGAAGATATTGTTAAGCTCTATTTATTGTTACATGTCCCATCTCCGTCCATCACCTGCTCGAGGCAGATGTCTATTTAGGACACTTACACCCACTTACAACTCAGTAGTGGTACACGGTGGATAAGCAGGCGCGAGAGTAAATACAAGTGTTTTTCTTCATAAACGACAAGCATTTTATATATACCTGCTTGTATTCACACAAGGCTCAATCCAGAGCAAAAGTCGCCCAATTAATGGGTTCTTGCAAATAAGAGATATCCTCTATCGCATTGAAACGTCGATGCACAGTGCGCTCTTGATTCACTGATATCGTGCGAACACTATTCTAGTACTAACCATTTTCTTTCATCGCTCGCGGTAGGCATACTTTCACTCAGCGGCTACTCTCAATTACATTCGAGCATTGGTACACGGTGGATTCGCGGACATTCGCAAACCCGAAAATTGGGAGTTATCGCACGTGGAAGACTTGCACACCCGTCAACTATTTGAAGGGCTTTCTTCGAAGGTAAGGCTGTACATTCTAGGCTTGATTGCAATTTCATTGTGATTCGTCAGGTATCGGTCCAACGTGTCTGCAATTTTGAAGCGAATCAGTAGGCGAGCTAATCAGTCGGTACGCGATTGAGAATAATGTGTGCCCGCTAATTCGGGGTTCGGTTGTGATACAGTGTTGCAAGCAGTCTTTAGTGATTTGGAGTATGTGTGAGGTTTGACCATGTCCTCAGGTAGGCGTACCAGTTGAGGTGTGTTTCGGGGCGTGCTTCATTTTAGACATGGATACTTTAGATCAGAGCCTTCACACTCAGCCGCCTGATTCTTTTGTCTGGCGTCCAACTGCACTACACTGTGTTTTCGAGGGTAGTATCTCTATTATGCCACAGAGTTCCGTTTGTCTTCTCTCCATACGGCATGTGTATATTGTTCAAAAGAATCATATACGCACTGCGCCATGAGGTATGTGGTCCAATTCAATATTGGTATTTGGCTCCACGGAATGATCTAGAGCTATAGAGCGGCTATAAACGAACTATTATGTGGGTCTCTCCTTCAGCCTCACCAAACATAAGCGAGTATAGGATATACAGTTTGTATTCAGCTAGACTATAAGCTCCAAGGGTATGTCACACGATCACAGATTTTACAAATCGCTCATCTACCATCGACTTTACCGACTGCTAAAAGTATTTAGTCGCCGCCGAGTATTGCACTTTGCGCTAGTACGCCAACCACACACTTTTTTTTGCCTGATATCTAATAGACTAACCAAAAATACACAGAACATCTTTCGAGTGCGTATATACATCTGTATACTACGATTTATCAATCTTGCGGTCGATTATATACAATTTTTGGTAATTTATCCGCCAGTAATCAAGCGGTACGATATGGATACAATAATGCTTCTTGATTTGATTTTTTTATCTAACAAATAGAAGGAAGTCAATGTACCAATATGTCGTTTCAAACAAGCTTGATAGCTAGACATGCATGGAAAACGGATCAAATACAGCATTTCTTACTTGCATAGCCCATTCAATCTTATATTTTTAACAAATGATGACACTAGACAACAATCAAGTCTATTTGTAAAAACACTATTCAAGTTCGTGTCGCTAGTGATTCTCACTCTAACACCCTCACACCTTTGATGTGCCGGGCTTTCCCTGGTCAGGTGCAAGAAAGCTTAGAGTTTATGAAGAAAATCCTCAATGTGAAGGACAACGAGGCCTTGCGATATGCAGATTTCTACTCGTCGCACGAGGGGCTTATTCTGGATTACGAGGCAGCACTGACTCGTGTCGAGGGTAAGTCAATAAATCAGCTCTTTGGCGATTTTTTTTGCAATATACACTATTAGGTTCTTGATTAATGCATTTCCGAATTCACAACCAAGTCTTATAAATCTTATGTCTATTAATGTGTAAATGTCCCTCGATGTCTAATATGTGTGAGGCATAAGTGCGTTGTCGTATCTCACATACCCCAGCCTGAGTGTATTGCGACATGTACAACTGTGTGATTATCCAGCGTAATTGCCAAGTCCATAATTTATGACACTATGGTGCTCGCTTCTGTTGTTGGATCCCTGGCACTGTGATGGATGTGTGTCTTGTTTGATTTTTGTGATAGATATCATTGTTGCATGTATGCCAGTGAACCCAGGCCGTAACAGGCAGCTCGATTGTTTTCTAAGCCTGCTGAAATAAACACGCTTTTGTAGCCTTGATGTGATCTATATTGACAGCGCCCTATGTTTGCTCCAAACATGATGTTTGCAAACAGTACCCATCGTACATGCAAATAACCCAGAATGGAAAATGGAATACACAAAGCAAAACTTCTTTTTCTGTACATACACAATAGGAACTGGTGAAGGCGCAAAACACTACAACACAAGCGCACATTATATCTGGATTGGCGATAGGACACGCGAGATCACTGGAGCTCACATCGAATACTTCCGCGGTATCGCCAACCCAATTGGTATGTATGTAAGAAAGCCTGTACGTGCGCATGCGTAGGGATGGACTTGTTGGGGCAATTTGAGCTTTCTCAACTGCTATTGAAACTGTTGACGTGTCTGTAAGAAGGGAAGCAGCTGTACAAGAAGATGTGCATGGTTTTGAGTCGACTGCGCGAGCAATTCCGTACCGTACTTCCATACTCTCCATCCAGCACAGCTGTTCATGTTTTGACACCCTCAGTCGCATGTACACATGTTCGTCGTCAATTTTTCTTTAAATGTTGCATGCGATTGATGGACATGGCAGCTCAAAGAAAGCTCTTCCTTGCACAATCCGTGAATTAACGTGGTGAGTTTTTTTTCACGAGTTTTTTTTTTGGAAGTGTTTATATTTCATGATGAAATCAAGTTCGATTTAAAAGGCACATCTGAAGTACTAACAATGTGTCGGCTGCTAATATTGCGCGCGTGTGCGCCTTGAAAGTCCATACCTCTCAGTGTAGAATTTGATTGCAAGTTCTGCCAGATGGGCACCAAAATGATTGATTGTACGTGTCTTCCTGACTTCTATGAAATGTGAAACCTCACGGTCATTTTAATTTTCGAAGCTTACCTGCAAGCCAGATTCAACTTAGAGACGTGACTAGTGTACACGTATACTACTTCTATAACGAGGATTCCATGATTTTTATTCCGCTACACAGTATGGTGCATGGCCATTGTCACAGTTGTCCAATATCAATGCGCCTGGGTGATAATTGGTTTAGAGCCAAGCAATCATCGCAAAGTACCAACTGTTCAGAATATAGCTTGCTCGTACTTTTGATAGGTGTGAAGTAGAAAGGGTTTTCAGCTACAGACTCATTCAAAGTACACGCGGCCTATGAATATTTTGTGGGTAGTGAGATCACAGGTGTCATGCGCTGCAGAGCACAGCTACTTGACGGTCTCACAATATATCCGTGCAAACATCATTATACGCGTGTACTGATGCGACAGGTGTAAAATGTGGGCCCTCTATGGAACCAGAAGAGCTCGTGCGTCTGATTCGTATACTCGACCCTGACCAACAGGCGGGCAGATTGAGCATTATCACGCGATATGGTCACGCCAACATCAAGTATGCGTGTAGATTCGTTTGCGTGTGTGCTGTGAGTGTTTGAAAGTGTGCTAAGCTATAACAAAAAGAGTATTTCTCCTTACATCCCTTTTCGTGATGTTTTCTTTCAGTGTCGACTAGGTCCTGCATCAAAGTTGTGCGCTTCTCCGTGTATGGCTTGAGATGGAAAATATTATACTTTTGCCAAACAAAAGATCATTATTTCGGTGGAATTCATGTAACAAAGGGCTTGCCAGGAATTTGTGGTTTGGGTTGGAATGAATGGTTCATAGTTAGTAACACGGGTGATCTTTGGTTTACCTTGAGGTTCTGTCAAATTACAGTGTGTTTGCCCTGCTAAATCGATGTATTTTGTGCCTGTAGCTGACAGTTCGATAGTTAGGCACATTTATTAGGGAACCACACATTGGTGACAACTGGACTGATTTTCTGCAGACTGTGAGCTGAACGCTTTAGATTGAAATTTAAATTAAGGATGCTCGTAGTTAAGGCGCATAAAATAGGGGTTTATTTCCTTGGAACATACACTGGTCAAACCAGCTTATCTGCCCGATAGTTGTCGGGTGGTATATATTGCGAAGTGGTGCAGATAGGATAGAAGTTTGCAATTCACTCTTATAGCGCTTTCCATAGCTCAGGTATATGCGACTGGTTAAGCGCTAAAATACAGATCATGCATGTATCTATAAGTTTAAAGCCCTTACGTGGCTTATTGCTGGTTGCTCTCAGCCCATAGAGGCTGTCTTGGGGGGGCGTATACTTTAGTACCCGTGGATGAGTGTCATAATGTATGTCACTGAAAGCTCTAAAGGTGTAGCTCTATTAAAATTTTACACATTTTCTCGCGCAGGAATTATTTACCTGCACATATCAAAGCGGTTCAGGAAGCAGGACTTAAAGTAGTTTGGGTATGTGATCCAATGCATGGCAATACCGAATCCTCTCAATCTGGCTACAAAACACGAAGGTATGGTCTAAATGATTTCATATATTTACGTGAGATTGAGAAATGGACTTTATAGCTATCCGGTGGGGTCTTCAGTTGATATGAATGCTCGTACGTAATCTTCCCTTTATATTTTGTTTACAGCTTCGACAATGTCCTTTCTGAGCTCAGGAGTGCATTTAACATACATAAGGAACACAGAGGCCGATTGGGCGGGGTTCATTTTGAACTTACTGGAGGTGTGTGCAATTTAGGTCAAAAGGTGCTAAAAAGGAGACCACTCTGCTTCTCACTTACAATACTTTCTCGGTGTGAAACCCATTTTACCTTGGTGCATGTGCCAGTCGCTCGTTTGTCAGATCGAATGAATATCGGGTTGATTCTAGACCTAGATCACTCATAGTATACAAGGTATTAATCTGTCCATTGCTGGAAATGACTACCACAGACCACGGGCACGTGCACATAAATATATTAACTGTAAATGCTGTGTATCTTTATTTGGATCTATCGGGACGTTACTTAGACCCTGATGCAGAACTTTGAAAATGGGAAGTATGCAGAAATATAGAAGACATGCAGCACACATACACGCACAATCTTGTTTGAGAAGCTAGTCCGCACGTAAAGCTGCTAGCTCCTGATGAAGCAAATATCTATTACGTATGCATGTTGTTATGTGTATATATACATGCTTTTGTATATTGTATTCGTGGGATATAATTTCTCAAGTAATGATAGATGCTACAGGGCATCGTGCATCAAAGCCTGCGGCGTGACTCGCAAAGGTGCACTTAGTATTTGTGATAGAGATCAAGATTGTCCGGCTATGCGGCTCCTGTCGAAGTTGTCATCTATATAGTACAGTACTTAACTTCAAATATTATGCTAAAATGTGCTGTTTCAATTATTTCATTGCAGATAATGTCACAGAGTGTACTGGAGGCTCAGAAAATCTTAAAGACACGGACCTAGGGACGAATTACGAGACTTTCTGTGATCCTCGTCTAAACTACGGGCAAAGCATGGATATGGCATTTTTAATCGCCGATTATTTCAATAAGGCACGCGCCACCAAAAATTCCATGGTGCTGTAGTGGATACATTTTTCCTACAAATTAAAACAGTTTCACGAATTTCAAATCAGAGTTTCTAGGCTATTCTCAATTGAAAATCATGTTTGAATCCGCTTCAAATCGTGATATGGAAATTTGGATTTGTTCACAAGTGTTGCTGGGCTAGTCTACAGAATGAAGTATTCTGGCAAATAATATTCAGCTACAATGCGCAGTTGAAGCAGCAAATGACACTAGAAAGTTAAAGAACAATGACACGTAAGTTGGGGTTAGCAAACAACATTCGACGGATGACTGACGATGTCCTGACTAATCACAGACAATCTGGTCTCTTGCTAAGCAGCGTTTTCTATTGCTTCCCCAATCTCGGGATTGTTTTGGTTGCTGTTGTGCTATTTTGGAGTTGTACAACCTTGAATGATTCTGAGCTTGACAAAAACGGGCGCTGCCCATCGTCCTAGCGCGCAATCGAAGCACCACAGGTGTACCGAGAAGGACAAGTAGATATGGTTTAGGCGGCTTTCTGTAGCATCTATACGATCGAGTGGACTGTTCTGAAGTGAACACGTAATTCGAAAAATGTATAAACATGCCTCAGAGTAAGGGTGGGGCTTCAAAATTTATTTCAAAGTGAGAAAACCTAGGAACACGGTAACCGGCTGACAGTCACTATTATTACTTCTACTTAGGGTATCACCTAATCATATCATGCTACACGAGCACTCCGCCCTCAAGTTATAGATGAAGTGAGGGGTATGGTAAGGGATAAGTTTCAATTTATTTGGCGCAAGATATCTCGGACTAGAATAGCATTGAACGATGAACGATACCGGCAGTATTTATCATTGATTGCGATCTCGAAGCTATTCTTCCGAATCGAAACACGTACGTGCTGTTCCCTCCGCACTTTCCACAGTGGCGCCAAATGAAGCCCAGTATTCTCAGGAGGTGCCGAGGGCACACCGTTCAGTTGAATTCAGTATATAACCTCGTCAGCGAATTCGAGATTTTATCTAGAAACCAGATGAGGGAGATATCCAGAGGCATGTTCTAGAAGCGCAAGAAGAGGATACAATATATTGTACCTGTTTTAGGGTGAAACATAATAGCCATGAACTATATAATGAGGCAGAGCAGAGCTTCATTGCGGGCAGGGGTTCCCAGTACTTGCGGCCTTCACATGCTGGTGTTTGCTTTTAGGAATTAATTATACCGATAGTATTATCTGACCTAGCCATTTGGAGCCCAACCCTAGGCAGTATAGCCTATATAAGCTTAGGTCTATTGACTCCCAAGCATGAAGCCGTGGCACTTCATGTTACACATCAAGAATCATACGCGCGAATTCTATGCACCTCCTGTGGCCATATCGTGCGAGCAGATAAAAATAGCAAGCATACAAATGAAAGGTAGTAACAATTTTTCCGACGAGTACATGTTATACTCAAAAGCTTCGTGCATCAAAGTGCTCAAAACAATCGCCCAGCGCTCGTATATGGGCTACCGACCACCAGACTGGGTGTTACCCTAGACTTGCATTGATTAAGTGCATTCTATCAAGCCTGTAATTCGAAACCGTTCTAGATGTGTGGTCGCATGAATGCGACGATTTGCGCCGAGCTCGTTTACGAACCATGTAAAGTCTATAATAGTAGTGTCATTGATACCATTTGTCTATGAATGATAGCGGTGGCAATCCGTCTCGCAGTTCACGAACCGCTGAGCCTTGTCTGCTTGTATATCTGGCTGTGCGTGTGCACGACACCCACACAACCAGTTCGGGTGCTCGACGGGGATGCTGATCAAATCCGTATCGAAGAACTCTATGAATTGTTCATTCATCAGACGCACCTGGACATGAAGGCACGGGAGGTATATCAGTTTCGAGAAGGGCAAGAACATCGACATTGAGAAGTCAGGGCCTTATTACATCGCAATTAATTTGGTAGATGGTGTTGATTCTCTGCGCTACATGAAGTAGCGCGAAATATCCAATATACTATCTTCCTTCGGCTAAATTACGTTCGCATTGTTGAAAACAACCAAATAGGTCTATTGGTTAAGAACCATCAGAAATAAACACAAGCCATACTTTCGATCCTGCATATCTCCTGTACTCCTCGAATATGCTTGTTAAATTCCACCTCTGCAGTTTGCGCAGGCATCCAATAAAGGTACCTAGTGAAAGCAGGGTGTGTCGTAGTGTCCAATTTTGGTTAAACCCAGCAATGAATAGCAAATATTCGAGCTTGTACCAACCTCTACTACACTTCACTTCCCAAACCAATACAGGTAGGTAGTGATGCGATATCTAGCCCACACACTCATATGTAGTATTTATACGTTATACTATACAATGTCTCAAACACTCAACATTCACATATCCATACATTCCAAATTTGCGGGAATTTCCGGGCAATACAATCTCGAGTGGAATAGGATCAAAGTAAAGAACGTCATCACAGTCATGCTACGTAGCAAACGTACGAAGAGAGCGCGCCACGAAGTCTACAGACGGTATTTGAACTGCTAGCGCTGTCTAACGCTTTTTAAGAGTTCATGTCAGTTAAAACGCCGAACAATTTTTGAAAGCTTACAAATAAAAGATACGTGAGATTCTCCAATCTGCAAGCACTTGTGGTTGGGTGCTGCGCCGTGAATCATACCTGTACGATGCCTCCCTAGATTGCACATAATCATGAGCGGGTAATTGAGCTTAGGATCGAGTGCTAAGCGCATGGTATCCACCACTGTCTCTTCTTCAATCGGTGTCCACGCGTGTCTATGATGACTACTCTTTCCCAG
Organism: Sphaeroforma arctica JP610; assembly: GCF_001186125.1. Taxonomy (NCBI): domain Eukaryota; class Ichthyosporea; order Ichthyophonida; genus Sphaeroforma; species Sphaeroforma arctica. The sequence goes on along the minus strand of NW_014039202.1, from coordinate 1,160 downwards.
ATGCAATAGTTCGATATCATGATCATCCACGAAGTTCAGCCTGCGTGCCAGGTGTTGTAATTAAGATGCTATTTCAGCCCTACCCGATGGAATAACTCAGATAGCAGCTATATATACAAGCTACGAATGAGCGATTACTAGCACCAAAGTAGAGTATACATATACAAAGCTCTAGACTATTTTGAAAGCTTGTTAGAGCGAGTGAACGACAGACGATTTAGGGCCAGTTTTTACTGTAGCATCGATCAATACCTATCTCTGACGAATTCTCCATTGCTCTCGATTGACATCTTAGTGCTCAATGGTATAACCCAGACAATACGATTGTTCATGTAGATGCTCTCAACTTTGTGTCTCACCAGAATTGTTGCATTAGCACTAGTGCTGCAAGGGGCCGTATTGTTAGGTCAACTGATGGCACGATAAAACTTCAAATGTAATATATGAAGATTCCACCTACAACAGAAGATAAAAATCAATCCGCTGTACAGCACAAGGATTTTGTGCTGCATATACTTTTCAAGTAAGGAAAGCGCGATGCATACGCGCGATACTCCAAAACAACTACCCAAATTCAAAAACGCTTACGCACAATTCTCTGTGTGGTTCCTCGGGTGCCAGGAAGATGACTCTTTTCAACTTGAGTTTCTCCATGAAAGGAAAGTTTAGTTCGTTCGGTTGCCCACATCGATATAAGCCTTCCTCAACGATGCCAAAGTTCTGCAGTCGAAATCAAGGAATGTGTCACATGTGTGTTAATATGATGCGCAATGATGTCGACAGATGCAATATTGATAGGTTTATCGCGGTTCAGGGGGCTTAGTCTGTGCATTCTATAAACTTCGATGACACATTGAAGAACAAATTTGACGTCATAACTCATCACCACAACTACTCGCGAATTATCTCTGTGGCAATCTTATTGTAAAAGGACAAAGAAGAAAGCGCAAAACAATATATTTCGAGCTCGAACATAAATTTTGATATTATGAAAGGGATTGAAATTCAATTGAAGCAAAATCATCCAACATTCAAACATTTCTCAGTAAATGTATATATGAATATCTAAACACAAACACGTACACCTGCCTATATATATATATATATATATACATACATATACATATACATATACATATACATATACATATATAATATAA
>NW_014039203.1:12460-16671 GCF_001186125.1 Sphaeroforma arctica JP610 | reverse complement strand
ATGTTCCATTGAGTCCCAGGTGAAGCTGTTGCTTGGCTTTCGCCAACCGAAGCCCCGAGCGCGAGGTAGGAAAGCAATGAATAAGCGACATAAGCCACGGCGTCCTCCGGAGCATGTGGCTGGTGGGGTAAGTGAGCGTGTTTGTACCGAGTCGTATGTTGCTGAGGACTCTGACACGCAATACAGTGCCGATAGTTCGGCGTCTGCCGAGACTTCTGTGGACGATGATTGTTCATGATGTCTCTGACGAGGAGACTATAGTATGGCCCACGATGGGTCATCGCCCGTCGAAGCGAGCGTCTTTAAGACACCCGGTTCAGGAGAGACGGGCCGTGCCGAGCGATGACAGTAGTGAGCAATCCTGTTGGGATATGTTGCCCGATTCATCTGAGGATGAGGACTCTGACCATAGCTCAGTGCCTTTGAGCCGGCCTAGGGCGCATAACAAGCGTCCATACCCGGCTAGATGATTGAAGACGGCAGCTCGAGATGGGCATGTTTCACGTGACGCATCTTCGATAACTACGCAGGCGGCGAATGGTAGCCTTAAGGCCATGGCAAAGCCTCCGACCAGTTCTGCCAATAGAGTACCCCTTAGTGGGCCTACGGCAACTGACGAAAAGACGGAGGCTCATGATCGGCGTATCATGAGATCGACGCAGGTGGTGACTAGTGGACCTAAGTCTGCTATGACCCTGCCTCCGACTAGCGCGCCCAGGGTGGCCTCCGCAGGAGGTGCCACTGGTGTTGATACTCAGGATCTTAGGGAGCTGTTGCTAGCCAGAGCAGCGCGGCGACACACAAAGCGGGATAAAGATCACCCGCAGGAGACCATCCCAGCAAAGGTACTCCCACAGGTCAAGGATGTAGAGGGTATCTTCCTTCCTCGGATACCGGATTTGGTGAACAGGATTGACCTTCCGAGTCGTGCTTTGGATGACCTCGATAAGCCTAAGATCGAGGAAGGTGATCGTCGAGAGGACAAGTGTCTCGATTTTGACCGGTCGGGATTGCGGCAGTTAGCGAAGGAAGCCAACAAGTCTGACGCGGATCTTGCTCAGCTTGAGGCCCTCATTGAAGGGCGTGCGTATGAAAAGCAAAAACACAAACTTATGCGTGTTGACCCTATCAAGCTATACCCGATTAAGGGTGAACCCCCTGCCCGGGTCCGCAGCCAGGAGAATTTGCCTCTTGACCACCCGGAGATGGTGGCAATGAAAGGCGAAATCGATGATCTCGTCAAGCAGAGCATCATTGCAAAGCAGGAAGATCAGGAGGTCCACTGGTCTGCGAAATTGTTAATGGTTCCCCAGAACCCTAAGGTTACCCCGCAAACCAAGGATGATTGGCGGTATTGTATTAACTTTGCAAAGTGGAAAGCAAAGCTGAAACAGGAGCCTTTTGCGAGATGTTTGGGCACGTCGCAGGCAAGCCGTGGGTTTCGGTGGTTGACTGTGGGAACGGTTTCAACCAGCTGCCGCCCCATTACTATTTTCACGGACCACCAGGCTCTGTTAACTCTCTGGCACAGGAAGGTTTTCGCTGATGATCCTCGTGGGCGCCGACAGGCGCGTTGGCAGGAGGTATGCCGAGATCGGGATGTGTACCTCTTGCACGTTCGTGGCAAAGATAATGGCACGGCCGACATGCTCAGTCGGCTTACGACCAAGGTGGATCCATGGATGGATCCTGTTGGAACCCAGACGGCCAGTCCCAGACGTCGGGTGACGTGGCGTTATCCTGTGGCGCGCCGAGGACCCCCTCATAGTAATGAGTATACGGCCAACAAGAAGCATTTTAATATTGCGGATAAGACATGGGGTCCACACACTCACGACGGGTTCGCTCTTCCTGGCAACAATCACTTACCGAAGTATTTTTCCCCTTCTTTGGAAGGTGGGGCTTTCTCCCAATTATGGACGTTCCTAAACTTGTGGGTCAATTGTCCGTGGGGTGCCATCCCGCGTGTCTTAGCCAAGGTGATTGCAAACGAGGCGGACATAACCCTAATGTGCCCGTACCTCACTATTGCTCCTTGGTTCCAACCAATGCTGTCGTTATTGTCGCGGGAGCCTATCATCATTCCCCCAGAGAAAAGTGTTTTTTTTCGTTATGGCCTTGAAGAAATGCCACCCCCTCGATGGGGCCCAACGTTGCTGTGCCGACTCTCCGCCAAGGGGGTGAAATTCCAGGTTCCTGCGTGGGCTAATCCACCATGGCAGTTAATTACCCAGCTATTAAATTATGTTCATATAAATAAAGCTACCATCACGTTGTGTTGCCCATTACGGAGTAAAGATCCATGGCACAATAAATTAATAAGCATGATACAATGCGAGCCAATATATTTAGATAGGGAAGTAGATACTTTCCTATATCAATTTACCCGAGCCGTCCAGAAGACACCCTGGAGACATACTATAATATGTCGTATAGGTCCCATTGGAACAACCAAATGGACCCCTTCTGAGACCTTCCTTAACCCTTAACAAGGTCAAAAAAACAAACAGAGATTCCACTCTCTACCAAATTGAACGTTAAGCAGTTCAAAGGCAACACAGCACTTGAAGTCTGTGCACAAGAAATACAATCTACTAATGACACTACAGTTAAGAAGCGTCAGTCTCTAGCTAGGACTCTGTTTAATAACATAAAGTCCAAGCCCGAGGTCTTTCAACCCCTATTTTTAAAGGGATTAATGAAAGATAATCCTGAAGCGTTAAATAAGTCAGGTGTATCAAACGCACATGAGCGCACTTATGACACTCATGCAAAAGAAGGACAGGAGTCTGGAAACACTACAGACTTAGAGACCACGCACGTGGATTCACAACACCCTACCTTTATTCTAGAGGAGCAGAATGATGAAAACATTCTTGCTTGGCTGACGCAAAACCATAAGCTGAAGCACCAGAACGTAGTAGACGCACTTAAAGATGCTAAGCGAAATGGGATCGCGCACCCTAAGCTGGCAACTTTAGTTGACAGAGTATATTAGTCATGTATAGACTGGGATCTCAATCAGATCAAGCGATATGGGTTCGCACCACTTAAGAATGTGACTGAATATGTTCCATGGCGCAGGATCATCATTGATCTGGTTGACCTGCCCACGTCTGAGCACACAGGTGACAGTTACGTATGCCACTTCTTTGATGTGGCGTCACGGTTTAACTTGCTCTATCCATTAGAGGATAAGAATACGCAGACCGTGGCAGAATTATGTTGCCAAGTCTTTGCTGACCACGGGTGGCCAGGTATTATGTGTACTGATAACGGTAGTGAGTTCTGCGATGACGTAATGGAATCGCTAGTACTCGTATCAGGCATTTGCCATAAAAGAGGTGTGCCATATAAACCGCAAACGCAAGGCGCGAATGAAACGCGCCATAGAAGACTTAAGTTCTTCTTGCGTACTGCATTAACGGATGATGCAGATGATTGGCCGTACCACCTTAAGTGGGTACAAACACAAATGAACGAGTGTGCTGATCCGGTTACAGGAACTACACCCGCTTACTATTTTCGTGGCAGATATAGTGAGTTACAAATACCCTTTAACAAGGACGAACCTGATCACCATGAGTTACTTTGGTTAGAAAAGGTTCAACGTATTTATAACGTTGTATATTCTTGCTTGCGAGAAATACGCAATATAGCCTTATTAAAAAGGCAAAAGCGTTGGAACACCCAAGAAGATAGCAGAGTATCAAGTCGGTGACAGAGCTAATATCCGTCAACGTAATTCCGATGCTACTGTATTAACATCTAAATGGATAGGTCCATATATAATCTCTGTAGCAGACACTAAAAGTGGAGCATACGAGGTAAATAACCCCGATGGTTCTAGTGTGCTTAATATAGGCACAAGTCGTATTCCGACTACAGAGATTATACACGCAAGAAGACATGACTCTAATATCCCTCTTAATCGTTCTGAATTTAAAGACATTATATGGAGAACGGATAAGGGAGGCTATACATACTATCGTACACGCTCTATAGACGGTACAATCGCTGAGTTGACTTCAAATGCTTTCGATAATCAAGACTATTTAAAAGCATTTAATCGATAATGGCGTAAACGCCTGCATAAGTCACAAGCTGAAAAAGATAGCATGTTTCCATCGTCTGAAGGCACGGAAGTTAAAACTTATCCGCCTACAGCATTTATCCCGAGCTTTAATGCTCACCCTTCATATGTGCTTAAA
>NW_014039203.1:0-10662 GCF_001186125.1 Sphaeroforma arctica JP610 | reverse complement strand
TACAAAGGATGTCGGTATCGAAACTGTTGCGAGTGTTGTGGGACTGTGATTTGATCCCGGTTGTGGTCAAAACCAAGTAACACTTAATAAAGAGTGTTAAGTCTGTAATCAGTGAACTCAGTCAGAAGTGACATGGGGAATGGCGCATCTGCTATATTTATCAATCACGGAACGAGACTTTTTCTACCATCGGGTTATGTGAAAATACCCATCTCTATGGTTTCACATGAGTCATCACTTTTCATTCATTAAATTCACCATTCCACTAGTCGATCTGGTCCTCTGGTCCAGGCCTCAATATTACCCTAGGTCTGGTCCTCTGGTCCGATACTCAAGTATTCCTCTAGGTCCGGTCCTCTGATCCAGTTCTAAATTCCTCTCTCAGATTCGGTCCTAAATATCCGTCTAAGTTGGTTAATGAACAAGTTCATCTGGGCTGAGTGTGGTACCTTGTTCAAATGCAGTTTCACACACACGGTCTGCCTGTTTAAGTTGGATAATGAACAATTTCAACTGGGCCGAGTGTAGTACCTTGTTCAAATGCAGTTTCACAGGGCGTATTTGCATCGCGTGGCCCATTGACGAAGAGATTCCGTAGGACCACGAGTGAGGGCAGAAAGATAAGCTGTGTCAACGATACAGTAAATTAGTCGAGATTAGTGTTCAAATTTAGATTGAAGAATAGAATCTAAGTTCCAAGGCTGTTTTCGTTTGATGATGCGCGTCAAGCTTACACGGAGTTGAGGGTGCATTGAACTGAGGACGAGTGTTTTGGCCTTATGGTAGGTACCATTTTCTATGACACGTTCGATGTACATCTGGAGGTCAACCATGTAGTTCTGGTAGTCGATGCGATCCGGAAGTGATGTAGCGAGAATCTGTGCGTAAGTTTACAGTGGGTTGCAGGGATCCTTGGGGAATTTTTGCTTATATTCAAGAACAGAAGTAAGATCATCAGTGCACTGGGAAGACATAGCGAGCTCCATGTCGCTTTTCCAGAGACCAATGTTTGAGCCATCCTGGTCAAGGACAGTCCAGGACACCGTAGCGCCCTTGATGGTGAGTTGAGTTCTGGATAACATAATGTCAGTTTTCTATAAAATAGGCCCATAACCTAGAGAGACTTATGTACCGATTTCTCAAGGACTGAACTTTATTGTTGATTCTAGTGAAGACTTATAATGAAGTTCTTGGTCATTTGGTCGGTTCAGAGTTGACCATGCGGGTACATGACGTAAATCCGACAGGTTTCTTGTAAACCAAGAGGGGAAGAAAAAACCGGGAGTTGGGGGTTCTTGTAGCAAAGAGGTAAACTAGGTTTGTGTCGGAAAATTGATGAATATCCTAATATTTTAGATTGCCGGTCATATATAGTTCGGTACTAAAATGTACACAGAATTAAATACCGACAACTTAATTTGCTACCGATCTCAGCTCACTCCGCTCTGCAGGGACTTGTTCACAAGCTATTTTTTATTGTACATAAAATACATAAATATTGTAAAAATAAAGCATAAATATTATTGTTTGTATTTATGTCTAATATAGAAGGCTATGACATTTATTAGGTCCGGTATTGACAATATTTCTTGTTATATGTGGCTTGATCCCAAGACTTTTGATGTATTTGGGGGTAATTTTTATTATTGAAATCCACAGTCTTCGAAAATAGAACATGAAATGATTGAAATCTCTATTGTATAAATTATGAAACCATGCTGTTCATTGACTAAGACTGCACTTTGTTTACATTCCAAAAATTACAGCCACTTTCAAATTCGAAATGGCATCTCGTAACGAGCTGGCCGAGCTAACTTTTAGCGCACCTCGGAGAAAGCATCATCAAACTAAAGTCCTTTTCGCCATGGTGGGTCTTCCAGCGCGCGGGAAGAGTTTTATCTCTAACAAAATCTCGTCCTACTTAAACTGGACTGGCATACCTTGCGAGATCTTTAACGCCGGATCGTATCGCAGAAAGCGGCTGGGTGCTGACAAGAGTGGTCGAGCTGATTTCTTTGATACGAGAAATTCGTCAAATTTATCCCAGCGCGATCACATTGCAATGGCAACATTGGATGATGCTCTGCAGTTCTTGGAGGAAGAAGGCGAGCGCGTAGCGGTTTTTGATGCCACAAATACTACAAGGGAACGTAGGAGAATGATCTACGAGAAGATCAAGGAGTTCGAGAAAACAAGTGTGAAGGTGACGTTTATTTGTTTAGAGAGTATTTGCGACGACCCAGAGGTCTTGGATGTCAATTTGAGGCAAAAAATTCGCGGGTCTCCCGATTTTCAAAATATGGCTGAAGAGGACGCACTGCGTGATTTACGCGAACGCATTAAGCGTTACGAAAGTGTGTATGAGGAGGTAGACGATTCGGAGAAGCTATCATATGTTAAGGTTATAAATCTCAATGCAAAGGTTGTTTGCAGCAACGTATTTGGTAAAACCCCTTTACGTGTGGTACAACTATTGATGTCGTGCAATGTTTACACACGCCCGGTCTATTTGTGTCGCGCCGGGCATTGCGATGGAATAGTTGATATGTCAGGACTGCGAAAACAAGTGAAGGCTGTTTTGGGCTGCCAGGATGAAATACTTGGTCGAGCTAGAGGCCCATATGCAGAAGGGAGCAAGGTTATAGCCCAACAAGTCAACGCAGTAGCTCTAGATAAGTCGACTGCACCTGAAAGTAGCATGAAAACTGCGGATGCTACTAAAACAGGCTCCCAATTGTTGCGATGCTTTTCAACACGTATGGACGAGGTCTACATGCCGTCTATGGCAACAGCAAGTGCGGAATTGAGTGATAGTGGCAATCGCTTCGCGCAGCGAGTGGCCAAATTCATTCGTCAGGAACAGGGTGCTGAAGCGGAGATCGACACATACACGAGCACTCTTCCCAGAGCTGTGGCCACTGCCATGCCGTTGATGGAATATGATGAAGACAGAATAGAGGAATGGTCAGCCTTAAGTGTGTTGAACACGGGAATAATGCACGGGTTGAAGGTCAGCAGTATTAGGAGGGAGTATCCAGCGGAATTCAACTTGTGGAAAATTGATCCTTTTCGCTACAGATTTCCAGGAGGGGAATCTTTGTATGACTTGAATCAACGTTTGGTGGATGTTGTCCTGCAAATAGAGCACACGTTCAATCCCGTATTAGTAGTCAGCCATCTCAGTACCATTCAATCTCTATTGGCCTATTTCCAGAATATAGCTATGGAGAAAGCACCCATGATAGAAGCACCGCAGCATTCTGTTATTGTGCTGAAACCTTCGAACTACGGTTGGTCTATCAAAATAGTGACTGAAGACGAACTACCCGAGCTTTGAGCCCAGAATTTGGCTTGAATATAGAAGCAAATTGTCAAATTACACCTCGAACTTCGTCGTTCATAAGCACGTCACATTTTGAGTGTGTAGTGTACCAAGAATACATATGTCGGCGATGTTTCTTAATGAACAACATAACGACGCGGTTGCGCACGTCGTTTCTATCAAACTGCCCGGTGCCCTGACGCCTTTGCATATTGATCGGGGTTTTTTTGGTGGTGAGCGACAGAAATTCGTCTACGAGTCTGTGAGGCCGACGGATGGTTTTCAGCGCGAATATGCCGTATTGTAAGGTGTATAATCGTCAAAATTATGTACTTGACACTCCTCGGATTATGCACGCAGTTGAGGGAATCTACATCTGCTTGATTAGCTCACAAAGTATAAGAACCTTTCGACCTCTGACCCTTGCGAGTGTTTAGCACGTGCAGAACAGACGGACGAAGTGTGTATCAGGCGCAGCGGTCTAGTATGATAGGGGTTTGAAGTTTCAATAAATACAGGACACGACCCAAAAATTGTAATAAGTTTTGAATACTAAGTGAAAAACTGCATGACATCCGCTTGCTTTCTAAATATTGCAGACTTGCGCGTTGCCTGCGTTTATACCATGACACAGAAAGCACTAAGAGTAACGTGGTTTTCACATATACCTATATGCTAAGTATCCTGTGCCTAATAGCGAACGAAACATGTTCGACGGGGTTCCACTCGTTTCCGTAGGAAATTTCTCGTCACAACTCTGCGCAACGAGTTAACATCAAAATGCCAAATGTCTCTCGAGTCCGAAAGCACCTACATGGTTGTACTCAAATTCAATCCGAAGCATCAACCCAATCAACTGGTCTGCTGCTAAAGTTTGAGTAAAGAAGCCAGGCAACCTCGCAATCGAATTCTACGTAACGTTACGTGCACAATCCACCCTCTACGCATGCTAATATTACGATTACCAGGTCGCACCACACGCTTCGTGGTCATTCATTCTTGTTTGGATTTTTCTGCCTGGTAAGATCACACGGAGGTTGAGGAGTAGTTGCCCTAACCCAGCAAGCCAATAGCCATTCGCACAAACGATTGAAATCAAACGCGCAGCTATCATTCAAATCTCATAGGAGCTATAACCTCTTAAAGTGCTGTAGTTTTGACGCGCGCACAAGAGCATAGTCAAGGAGTAGTACAGCCGCGGGATCTGTGATATCAGACATATATCTTCCAATTACCGTCTGGCCTTCTCCTTACGTTCGTCAATTAACACATTATTACCATCAATCTTCCAGGGGCCATTGCTGAGCACCCACTTCACGGCCTCAGGGTTATTGAAGTAAACGAATGCAATCCTCTGTTCAGGAACAAAGTAACAAACACAGATGTTAGTCATCACAAGTCTGTTCAGTGTGAGTTATATATATATATATATATATGTGTGTGTGTGTGTGTGCGTGTGTGTGTCTGAATGAATACATTTATGCTTGATTGTATGTACAAGTAAGTAGAACCATATGTATGCCAAAACATACACGCATGCACACACACGCACATATATACACAGGCATATATATATCTATACATAAATACATATGCGTGTATGTGCGTGTGTATACTACCGACAGATATAAATCTATACTTGTAGAAATGAATACATATAAACATACATACATACGTATGTATTTATACATAGACATATAAATAAACATATATATATATATATATATCAGAGACGGTCAATATATATGTGTGTGTGTGCGTGTACCTACGTATATGGATGCAATATATATATATATATGCAATGTAGCATACATACATGTATGCATTCATATACATATACACACACATATATATATATATAATATGTGCGTTTTTGTGTATGTGTATGTACATATGTATATGAATACATACATGTACGTATATATATAGGGTTTTAGTAATATATATATATATATGTGTGTGTGTGTGTGTATGTGTGTATGTATATATATAATATATATATGTAACGTCCGTACGTACGTTATATGCGTGCAAATACACAAATATACTTAATGTGATATATAAGTATAAGTATAATATATATATATATATGTATATATATACATACATATATATTTTCTATATACATGTACATCTATATACATATATGAATAATATTGTGTAATTTTATAATATATATATATATATAAATATATAAATATATAGATATAAAGACATATGAAGGGATAGACATCGGCATTGTTAGTCATTAGCATGAGCTAGACCTAGGCATACATATATGTATACATATATATATATATAGAAATCTCATATACTTCAAAGTATATATATATATATATACGTAAATTGGTCAGATTGGTATCCATGCCTGTAATATAAATGTGTAGTTTAACTAATTGTTTGTCTATGTTGTGCTTACCATATAAGACAAATCGACATCGATAGATTAAATTGACTGAATTTATATGATCGTCACATAACTTGCAAAATATGCAAATAAAGCGACACCAAAAGACAATTAAATCGTCTGATACACAACTGTCACATACGTAGTCACATATATTTACGCATGTCGGTATGCATTTCCGTATGCTTGTGTTCCGCTATGGGTATTCTGTCAATTGTCGTATACGCATACCATAGACATGCAGGCATTCCAGGCATATACATACATACCTTCTCCAAATTTCGCTCACACTTCTCAACTCGCATATGCGTAGGAATTATGGCGAAAGTTGTTCTGATCATATCATCGGAAACAGATATAGGCACACCAGAGATAAAGATCCCGTTGGATCTTACAGCTTTGTTGTTTCTGTTGCCATGATTGTTACCATTGGGTCCGCTGGTGTTTGACTTCTCACCGTTTCTGCTGTTATTTTGTCTCCCATTGCTGTTATTTCGATCATGGCTTACATTACCGCGTGCCTGTCCATCAGATTGCTTTCGCTGAGCATGTTGATTGTGGTGCTGATGCTGAGTACTGTTACTACTGTTGTGGCTCTTGCCCGACCCGCCGTTACCAACTGTACCTCCGTTCCCAACCTTTGCTTGACTCTGCTGCGCTACTCGTGGATGCTGCTCGGCAGATTGTTTTTTCTGTGCAGCCAGTTGAGCCATCTGTGCAAAAGTTTTAGGTGCCTCCGGCACGGCAGGCTTGGAAGCGACTACTACCGTAGGGGTTTTGCTTTGCGCTGTGACACTCGTTACCGTAGAACCGGGCGCCGAAACTTGATCATGGATACCACTCTGAGTGATGGAAGATGGTATAGGTTTGTTTGCGTGTGTGTTGGCAGTTGCAGTCTGCAGCTTATTTCCCCCCTTGGTTTTTTGACCGCTCTTATTATGTACGCTACCACTACCTTTACCTGTTTGCGCTGACGAACCAGGCGTGGTTGATGAGCTTTTAACGCCTGTAGGTGTAGAAGCACGCTTCTCCTTCTTTTCGGTGTGGTTAGCATTTTTTTCTGAGATAATGTTAGCGTCCCCGTCCGCAGATGTTGACTGTTCAGACGGGGCCTGTCCACCCGCATTTGCAGTAGAATCGGACGAGCACACTTCTTTCACACCAGCAACAGGTGCTTGATCAGGTGTAATAACTTCACTCGCATCAGTCTCGCGTAGCAGGTCCTCACTGTCCATGGTGGCTTCTTGTGAGGCATGAGAGGAGGACTCGGGGATGATTGGTTTATCTATGGCAGGTGCCGCAGCAACATCCACCACGGTCTGGTTAGCTAGCTTAATCGCATCTACCTTGGAACTCGGGTTCTCGGGATCTGGGTGTGCTCCATTGAGTTGAGCACTCACAATGTCTCGCGAGCCGTGTTGTACCCCTTTTTCGCCTTGGTTTTCGTTCTCAACTTCCATTTTCTGACAGACAACCTCTTGGGCTCGCAAGAAGCGGAAAATGTCGTTGTGTACGTAGAAGCCTCGATCCTGCGGTGCCAAAACGAACGTTTGCACGAATAGACGTGCGTCATCCCCATTGCGGGCCATACGCCCAGTCACCATCACAAGGATGGAACCAGCAGGTAGGGACTGAGCATCTATACGCGTGATTGATGTACTGCATGACTCTATCTTCAGAGATTCTATGTATTTGTTGAACGCCTGTAGAAGGAAAATAGACCAATAGTTTTAACTGCAATGAGGGTATTGCGTGAATTACCCACAAAAAATAGGAGCCTGCGTCTCCAAAACACTTGCGTGCGCCTGCTGCATCTATACATAAAGAGCCTTTGAAGACCAATAATTTAAGTCGGTGCACACTCGAAATGAATCAATCTCTTTTGATTGAGTGTTCAGCAATTAAATGTGCTGGTTAGATATTTTCTGGCGTGGTGTTTTGTGCCAACAACACCTCCCAGTTGGGCGGGTGGATACTGTATATATACCTTGCGACGTCTAAAATACCCCAACACGCTCGAATGTTTAATATGTACACATTTGTTTGAGTTCAAAGTCACTTCCGAATTGAGCAAGTCGGGGTGGGAAAGCAGGATTCCCGATGTCGACTTATATTGTAATTTTACAAATGTTAGGCTAGTAACAGTAGTAAGATCGGTGGAGATGATGTGACAGTACATTAAAACTAGCACCGGTAGATGAACAACCAATATAATACAAAATTAGCTAGTAGGTGAATATATCCACTCGCTTGCGAAGTATGAACAGCAGAACCCGCTATCTGCGACAGCGTACTGACTTCCATAGGAAATGGCAACCACTGGTATCTCATCTATGGGGTGTGAACTATCAGTCAACGCTCGTTTGCCGTGTACAATTATATGCTAGTGCTCCGGACTACAAGGCTTTGGGCCCATGATTATCGAGTGTCAGGGCTATGGGTAACACACTACACCATTTACAGAGCTAGTTTGAATTGCTGTATAATAGAGCACCGTGTACCACACGACTTATCGTAATAAGTGATAGAGCCCGAATATCGACTATCCCGCACTGGCGCTGGGCATCTGATGGAAGTGTCCTAAATCACAAATTCTACTTTACAAGTGCAGCATGCAGCATACAGCATGCAGTGTGCAGCATGTAGCGTGCAGCGTGAAGCGTGCATCATGCAACACGCAACAAGCAACATGCAACAAGCAGCATGCAGCATGCGAATTCTGCCGAATGAACTATTATGAGTGGCCAGATATGATTTGACTGTGAGTTTGACACAAAATCACATTCATAATTCAGCCTTAGTAAACATCTTCCCAGTCCCCAATTTCAGCCAACAGCACACGCCATTCGTCCTTTGAATCAGACTCTATATCGGCGCCTTAATGGGATTGTTTGACTGTACGAGTGTCAATAAGGGTCCCCAATTTCACCATAAGTATATAATTTATCTACTACTAAAACTAGACAAAAAAACAACGTACATCGGTAACGATCGATTGAAAAACGTACTAACGAAGTGAACATTAAATAAATACTGCTGCTAACATGTCAAACCTTTCGACTAACTGAACAGTATGAAACAAATTATATAAACATACCTCCTCCCCCTGACCAGCGGCTACATTCAATGACACGCCCTCTTCTTCGCCATGGACAAAGACAGAAGCGGGTTTATAAAAAAGATGTATTTGTTCGGGCATCTTGCTTAGCATCGTATAGTATTGTTTGGCAAATTGCAGACCAACAAACTGCGGGTCGTAAGCGCTAGTGGTGTTCGTCATATTCACCATCACTGTTAGCTGCTAATTCCGTGTATCGTGTAATCCTCTATAGTGTAAGCGTGTGTACTGACTACGAGATAGTAAGTGTGTGCTGGAGCACAGATCGCCACCGCTTTGAACGATTCAGCCACAAGTCGTACGTATGAAGTGTTTTGCTTGCATTACATTTTCTACACTCTTATCGATAAATCAAGTTATGTCCCCGATTGAAGACGGGTATTTAGGGATGCTACATACAGACATGCGATTTTTCTAATTGTCTATTATTAGAACGCGATATTGCAGAAAAGGCGCGAAAATGTTTTGTTTGTTTTAGATCAATACGAAAGTATTACCGTTGTAATAAGTTGATAAATACTGGTGTTGTCGTTTACTCTTTTCAAGTCCGCAACTCTCAAGAAACGGGACAGGGACATGGGGGGCACCTGGCATGAAGCTGGCTTTGACGGCAATCTGGGTCGGCCTCATATGGAGCCTGTAGGACGGAAGCCACTCTCTAAGTCTACACTCTACTCTCAAGAGAGAGAGTAGAGTCCGTAGCCTACGTAGATGCATACGATACAACTTTCCTCACAAAGCGCGAAGGGCACAACCAACCCAAATCTCGTTTTAAATCTGTGTAGAACACATTTGATTTGCAGTAAAAAAAAATCAATGAAATCATATTATATTCAACAATGATGAGCACTTCTCGTTTGAGAGGAAAAGTTTGGAGAACCTTAGAACTTTAGAAGTCGACTTGCTTCTGTGCTTTTCGCGACCACTGAGAGGTAGTAAATAAAAAGATACTTTCAACTGGCTATATTGGTATCATTCAGGATAACAATTGAGTGAACTTTGGCGCTCAATCTTGAATTCTTGTTGAAGACCAACTGATAGCTTGCAGCATGCCAGGTACTCCGTATGGAGTTTTCATTGGGTTAAATTTGTCAGGCCCTAAGTCAGACTTTAAGGTAGACTTAACGTCTATTGGTCTAATAATATTTAGGTACATCGTGAGTTAAATAACGGTTTGTGTAGGTATCTCATTTGAGGGATTATGAACTGGTTTTGTTGATGACATATTTTTAAATATTAAATGATCGAATATCTATTTTATGTTGTAATGTTCAGCCCAAGTGGCACACCCGCTTCAAGGGCTTTACGAGAAGCCCAGAAGGGGCTTCATTGGCTAAAAACGTCATTTACGAGCGAATCCCGCATACAATTGGACAGCTCTTGCTATGTATTTGATTTGTAGGATGGTTGATTTGTTATCAATGATCAAAGTATCACTGGTTCATAACATTATAAAACGCGTACCCATTTAGGAGTTTTGAATATAGCGCGTTTATGTCCTACTACTATATGTTTTTAGTTTTATACAATTTTTTTTAAATAAAATAAAACAAAAAACAAAACCATGGCTCCTTTTAGAATACAAAAACACATATTTAAATTGAGTAACGTCCACGATCGCCCAGCTTCTTGACGCGCATTCCCCTGTCGTCCGATCTGCTTATGCCTTCCCCTACGTGTTTTCTACTAATCGTGATAAATTAAACAGCATCCAAAAATTGCTTCACAACGTTGCCGACCAATAGCAGGCATGCATACTTTCATATATAAATGATTGAACATATCGTACGATAGTATAAATATAAATATAAACAT
>NW_014039204.1:14356-16679 GCF_001186125.1 Sphaeroforma arctica JP610 | reverse complement strand
TACATATACATATACATATACATACATATATATATATATATATGCATTGTACATTTATGCTGAAATTCTCACTTATAATATAAATTTGACTTAAAATATTGCCGCATGATCTTCACTCCTTTTCTATAGGATCAACGCAACGATAACATTGGAGGATGTACGCCAGCACCTCGCGCACAGCACCATGTTAACAGCTTTGCCTGTGACTCAATCGTATGTAGATAGTTTTGCACACATACTGGGGAATGTCTACATGGATATGCAGGTTGTTTCAGACCTCTGTATGTATGTTTAAGTTGACAGTCATATTCCTGCCTGTAAATGTGTGAAACGGCTATAAATGTACAGATGTGCGTTTCGAAGTATATGCACGAGTATAAATGTTTTATACAATTCAGCGCGGTTGTTAACATATTCGTTTGTTTGTAGTGTGGTTTGGATGTGTTTTCCGTTTACTTTTGCCATTGTCTCTGGTCCACCTGATAAGCACTTGCACTCGCATTATCCTAAGTTCCGTCTTCATAGTATAAATTGTACTACATGAAAATACATAAGTTCATACGTACATAAACAATATATAATATCTTATTTATGTATGTATTTTGAGATTTTATATATAGTGTTTTATTTATCTATGTTATTAAGTGTGACTTTATAGGCATTTTTATATCAGATACGTATACGTATGGGTATTTGTATATGGTTTTGTACTACTCTGTACTGTCTCAGTATGCTCGATTGGTTTTGATATACATCGACTAGTAGTCGATGCTAGTGTTGTTTTGTACGATGGCGCCTTGTGTTTTTATTTCACGTCTTTGCCTAGACGCATTCTAATTGATATTCATATTTTTTTCTGTTGCATCCATGTCATATGTACTCATTTTTAATAGTGCCGTATATATATTCTAATCTTAGTTATCGCCCACCGGTAGACTTGTCTTACATTGTCAAATTGAGATTATAGGGTAACATTGTCATATAGATGCTAATAAACAGTGCAAAATAGATCTTCATATGAGCGAACTCACACGAAATGACTCCTTCTAAACATTGTCTTATATAGAGAGCGAGCGGAAGAAGACCAGGTGATCATGATCGACGAAACAACCGCTAAAGTGATTGCTGCGGAAAAACCAGTAAGCGCTTTCGACGGCACCATCCGCTCTAGGTAAGGTCACATAAAATGAGAATGGACTGTTCCTGCGATACGTTAAACTAAATAAAAAGTAGTAGTTATATTCTTATATATGCATGTATTAGTTCCACTCATTGTGAAGTGTATCATGTTTTGTACTTGTTGTGAATTCTAAACGCTACCGCTTGTCTTTCAGTTTGTAGGTGAAAAGTATGTATGCGTGCGTGTGCGTGTGTGTGCACGTGTCATCTACGTACGACTTTTCTGTGCACGAATCACGTATTCATATGTGACTTTGTATGGCATCGCTATATTATATTTCGTGTCTGTAGAAGACAACTCTGCTGTTTGCTAGCCGATCAGGTGCCGCTTTATATCCGAAATATACCTGATAAAGCTACACTTGTGGTTCATTGGTCATTAATATATGAGATGCTGACCCCTGTCCCTCTTCGTTATCGCCCTGTACAGAGTTACCATGGGCGAATTAACCCGCAAGCCGTCGAAGAAGTGGGGCAAGCTCCTTTCCCTATTCACATCGCATCCAAATGTCGATCTCACAGGTATGTAATATGAGGTCTGGTGAAATTTAATGTGAATGTGTGAGCCTTTGGTTCTGATTATTTATCTGTATGCGTTCGTATGCAACTGTCTAACAAGTGGACCGTTCAACACGTATTCTTGATCGGTATCACATGTACGTTGACAGTATACAGCACACATACCTGTGCACAATCAAGACCACTTACAATTGCATAGAGCATGCGCGAGGTAAAGGTATATGTAGCTGCTCATGCACGTGTAGCTATGCATACGTAGCCAGCTTTATACTCTGGTATGCCGTATTCCGCTTACTGTCCAGTAGAATTAGTTATTTAAACTTGATCTTACTTCGCATGCCATACTGACGAATGTATTAAATTTTTCAATTTTAACCCGATCCCACTTATCACATAGCCAATATTAATACCAAGACGTTCCTATTCCGAATACTATACAGCCGAATGTATTACTGTGGGTCGTCATTGGCGGTGTGTGGTGCAGTTGCTTGATCCCAATGTGAGCCGTTTGTTTTGTCGTCTGGTGCACGAGAACGACTCCGTGGGCATTGAATCACTCAGTCGCAACGGCAAGCTGTTTGTCAACAATTCTCAGGTCATGCCGTATACTGGGAGAAAGTAAGTT
>NW_014039204.1:9652-13468 GCF_001186125.1 Sphaeroforma arctica JP610 | reverse complement strand
CACACTAGGAGAAAGCGAGCTGGTATAATGCTTTATGTAATAATATCAATTAGAGTAGTTCTGTCGTTATCGCTTATGTGACGTACACCGGTATGGGGTCATTCATGAATCGGATTTTTCCCTCTATCAGTGATATATTTGCTTGAAGCTATCGTAGAAGCCATCGCTGTATCATCGTGGGCCATATATAGTGATAAGCATTTGCTTATACTACAACGTATACCGTCTGGCTCGTATGTACCAGTAGTGTCGGGGTGTCTAGACCTAACAATGTACTGATTTGCGTCTTTATTCTCGATAGCCATTCTAACGGTACGTGACGATGATATCGCTTGCCTCGGATGAACAGTTTGCACTCTTACATTTCAATACATATCAAAGCGTACTCCTCTGTTGTACCCAGGTATGAGTGTTTATTTATACTCTCGACAACTGGTTGAACTTGACATTGTACTATTGGTTTTATCGATGCTCAAGTCACAATTTTAATGGCCGATGGCTTTCATGCTTTTCACCCTAGATATCTATTAGCAATTTCGTATGTTACTATGCACACCCGCCTGTGTTTGTAAGTGTACACATCAGTAGTTGTTATATCTACGATCGATGCATGTCAATAAACACTGTATTGCAAGACAAAACTGTTAATGTGTCGTGTAGTGCTGATCCACATATTCTTGCTTCCTGTTTATATGGTCACCTGTTGCTTAGGCTACTTGTGCCAAACCCACCCAGATCGATACTATTGTGTGCTCATTTCTGGGTTATTTCTGTCGTACAACTCGTACCTACAGGATTTTGGTCGGCGATAAGATATCCATTGTGGCTAGTTCAAGTTTCAGCTTCGTTTTCACGGGCGATTTCGACTCCGATGATGAAGAGGCTCAGGCAACGACCCTTTCTGCGGTATGGCTTTTTCTCTCGGAAATCTGGGGAGGAGAGGGAGATGGGGTTTGAGATTATAATGATCTGTTTTAGGTGGTTTTTGGCAGTTATATGACTGTCGTTTATGGGGCTTGTCATCGAATCCACAGTCCGATTGGTTTCCTGATTTCCTGGGGGGTGTATAGTTGTGGTTTTTAATCAGCGATGTAATTGTATTGTCAATGCATGGTTGCAAACCTACACCTAATGGTCGCATACGGGGGCGCCCGCTGAAGCATCCAGTTATTTCAGCAGTCAAATTATATGACCTATAGTCTGCTTTGGGCCGTAAAACCCCTCAAATACTTTGATTTCAGCAGTTGTGAACTATCGTTGTTCGTGGGCTATATACTACAGGATCATCACGTATACACTATGTGGTCTAATACATATATCCATCTATATACATAAACAATAGCGTATTTAGATATATACGTGTATGTGAACTGATTGGCTTTTTTTGCTCTATACAGATCGAGCAAAGGCGTATAACGCAGGCCAATGTCAGCGCGCCAAAGGCAGATGGCAAAGCCGTGGCGGTGCCGCCAGGTTGGTGCATTACCTTGCATGAATATTGTGTGTACACTTGTGATATGTGATTTCACGGTAGTATGGGAACGTATAGTGAATATGGTGTGGATGCCTGTGGAATGTGAATGTGATGTCATGGTGGTATCGAATCGTACTATGCGTTTTGATGCGTTTTGTGTGAATTGTCGTTTGCAGTTCCGTCTGGATGCCTTATTTGTATATTGAGCAGGAGAATGCATGCGTTGTAAAGTCTCTATCACGACCCTACCGCTAACCAACCACATGCAAGAGACGGAAAGACGTGCAGTGAATTGAAACGCTTACCTCGCAGCTGGAAGATTTCGTCCGATTTCATATATAGAGTTTGTGTGTGTGTGCCGAAGTTGTTATTTTCCTGCATAAGTGTATCCAAAGTGTATACTATAGGTATATGCCCAAATGCCATACGTAAGAAGAGGACGGAGATTCACATACCTGAGAATAACCCATACTGTACCCTAACACTAAGAAGCAATACATCTACCTATGAAATGTGTGCGAATCTCAGAACAAATCGAAGACTGCACAGTTGTTGGGCAAGAAACGCGCGCCGAAACTGTTCCAATATTCATTTTACGGTCTGTTCGGATGCAGACCTTGCCCCTGCAAACATCAATATCATAAATATATACTAATCTTCTTAGTATTGGATAAAACTATAGTTTGTTTATCTCTATTAATCCACACACTTCTCTTGCCTATAGCAGACACCATAATATATACTAATCTTCTAAGTATTGGATCAAACTGTATATACACATGTCTATAGTTTGTTTATCTCTCTTAATCCATAAACTTCTCTTGCCTAAAGCAGACACCATAATATTTACTGATCTTCTTAGTATTGGATCAAACTATATATACACATGTCTATAGTTTGTTTATCTCTCTTAATCCATATACTTCTCTTGCCTACTGTAGACACTAATATATACTAATCTTCTTAGTATTGGATCAAACTATATATACACATGTCTATAGTTTGTTAATCTCTCTAAATCCACAAACCGCTCTTGCCCACAGCAGACACCAAAAGGAATCGCAGGTCGTACAGCCAACAAGCTGTGGCCAAGGGAACCCCTGTAGTACAGGTATCAAACCCAAGTATACCGCCGAATGCTAAAGAGTATGACTCTCGAAGCAGAGACAAGGCTAGCGCAGATACAGGTACTCATATCTTAGGTTCAATTTTATGGGTACTTTGACTGTATTATGTGTATAGATGTATCTGTATACCTATACACATAAACACGGGTCCCTGTGAGTGAATATATGTGTATAGATGTATTGATTTGAGTTGACACTTAGTCAGCGCCAGCACTTCGATCGGACCATCATTCACGCGAAGGTGGCCCTTACACCCTAGTGGCATTTAAGGTGTGCGCCAGCTGAGACTATGCATCGATTTGAGAGAACTTCGTATACACCGGTCTGCATACCTAATACGCATTCGCATCTGTTTGTGCGCATGCCAGATCATTGTGGCTCAATGTCACTTTTTCTATTTATATAGTTTGAGCTTTGAGTTGATATGTATATTTCGGTAGCTCACGGTGACTTGTTCTATTTTTAGTCAATGAGGCGCAGTCGGCCAAGATGAAAGCGGACAAAGCAGACCAGGAAATGCTATACACCAAACTGCAAGACGCACTCAAGATCGTCTCAGGCCTGTGGAAGGAACACTTCAAGGTACGTGTGTGCCAATCGAGGCACTATGTAATCTTTCATGTCTACAAGTCGGGTGTATGCTTGCCCGTCTGTGTCAATATCTTTGTCAGTTAGTATTAGTATGAAGGACTGGTGTGTATTGTCTACAATTGGGTGTGTGTACGTCCGTGTGTGTATCAATAGTTGTGTCGGTAAGTGTAAGATACCAATGCGTGTTGTATGCAATTGCGTATGTCCTGTGTATTTGTTTCTTGTGCTCATGATTAATATGTGCGGCTTGTGCCTTGGGGCTGGAAGATTTGTGTACCCGTGTTTTGGGTGTGTATTCTGCGGGAATTCATCTAAAACGTTCAAGTCAAATGTATTATCACTCGCAGGGACGAAGCATGTGTGCGTGTACTCAACACATGTACAATCTTATGGTGTAAAACACAGGCGAAGATGGTCAAGCCCGAGGATATCACGGATGTGTCCTTTGCGGACTTCCCGTACTACATAGACCCAATGTTCATGGAACAGTTGATACAGAGTGTGTACATCTACCTCAAGCACCCCGACTATGTGGCGCATACCGAGGGGCTCAGTACACTCAACCGTGGTGTGAGTCTCAATGGTCCTCCCGGCACATCTAAGTATGTATCTATATGTAATATA
>NW_014039204.1:6692-8378 GCF_001186125.1 Sphaeroforma arctica JP610 | reverse complement strand
ACACACACACATACACATACACACACACACACACACACACATACACACTACACACACACACACACACACACACATATATATATATATATACGTTATACACATGACATACACATATATATGCGCATCTGTATGCGCAACTACTATACAGAATTACAATTACCAATACAAATATATACTCACATTAGAGTCATTGAACCCTGTTTCGATCATAGGAGAAGACTTCGGGAGCAACGGGTGGTGCGGGTGTGGGATTGGCTGGGTCGTCCAAGCTGTTTAGCTCAGATGCTAAGACTGCTTTGCCCCAGGATATGACTGATAAGCTAATCACTGCCATGATCAAAGACGAAGGTTTGTGCACTCCGAGAT
This sequence comes from Sphaeroforma arctica JP610, assembly GCF_001186125.1. Classification (NCBI taxonomy): domain Eukaryota; class Ichthyosporea; order Ichthyophonida; genus Sphaeroforma; species Sphaeroforma arctica. Next base: position 8,012 of record NW_014039204.1, on the reverse strand, counting down.
ATACACACACATATATATACACTCACTCACTACACCACGCTCTCTCTCTCTCTCTCTCTCTCTCACACGGGGCACTGGTTTATTGTGTTGAATCTTTTGTCCACGATTACAATGCTTTCTGCTCTATTGCCTATACTGTATTCCACTTCATGTTTGGGTTGACCGTATTTATATCTATTTCATGTTTTGGTTGACTGTATTTATATCTGGCGTTCCACTGCTATTTGTGTATTGTCTCATCATCCTGTGTGCTCACGCAGACAAAACTGGCAAAGACACAACGGCGGCAGATATCAATTCAGATATTCTCAACGAGGAACTGGCTGTCGACCACGAGATCTTTGCGGAGATTGAGGCCGACGACGACGCCAGCAGTACGGGCACAGGCGTGCCTGTTCTGGGTATGATTCGGGTTCCTGTTATAATGTTAAGGTTTACGGATAACTGCTGTTGTTTTTTGGCATGTTATTGGCACATGGTTTATGGTTCGGGGCCCTTGCTTTGGGTATGGTTGGGGTGCAAGGCTATAGTACATGTGTATGTGTTTATATTAGAGGCTAGAGGTTAGGGTGTGCTGTATGAAAACCTGTTCTGTGTGGGGTTTAGGGAGCGAGATTACCTTCTTCATTTTTGTTAAGGGTGTAGGGTTTGTGGAGTGTCGAGGTGTACTGACACTTGTTCAGGGTATGTACGGTTCAAAATTTAGTTTAAGGATAGTTTTTGTTCTGGCTAGGTCTTTTTGTTTATCCGGTATTTCGTACGCGTTATACACGATATTCTTGTGTTTCGCACAAATGTATACAGACACTAATTCAATCCCGATTCTTTCCGTGGCCATTCCAGAAATCGCAGCGGCGGAGGCTGCTGTGAATCTGCCCGCCGAATCTGAGGTGATCAAACCCATTGGTCGACGAGAAGGTTTGGAGAAGCTGTACAAGAAATACAAACGGTACGTGGCTTGTTATTTGGCACATGTTTGAGTAATTCTTGTGTGGCTGTTGTTTGGCATATCTCACATGTCCATTAATTGGCATGTGTTTATAATTCGACTATTTTTGTTTGGCGTTTGGTTTGTTCATGCGTCTATTGTTTAGCATATATTGGTGATTTTTTTGTGGCTGTTATTTGACATATGTTGATGATACCCATGTCTACTTCATGCCAAGACTTTACATGTGAATTGACTCACTATTCAGAAATGAAGCTACTTGACATAGTCTCGCATGTCCAATTATCTCAGCCTTTCACCGTCATAAAATAATGAGATAGCTTCGAATCTATATATATATATACATATATACACACACACACACATACACA
>NW_014039204.1:4395-6386 GCF_001186125.1 Sphaeroforma arctica JP610 | reverse complement strand
CACACACACACACACACACACACACACACACACACACACACACACACACACACACACACACACACACACACACACACACACACACACACACACACACACACACACACACACACACACACATATATATATATATATATATATATATATATATATATACATATAAGTATGCTTATTCATCTGCATATATTTAAATAGGTTTATTCATATGCATATATTCAAATAGGCTTATCCATCTGCATGTATATAAATATACTTACCTATCTGCATAAACGTTTTCAACCCTCCTGCCAGGTTCAAACTCTTCTGTCACTATTCCATGAAGCTGTCTCGCGAATTTCCTCTGAAGGATTCGTGTGCCGCATGGGATCAGTTGTTCGCGGCCATTGGTCTGAGATCGGCTGAAGTGCCCGCGTCTAAAACAGGTGAATAAATTACACACGACATCCTTGATTGAGCTTGTGTTAAATTTTTTAAATGCGCTTATACATGCGCATGCACATGCACAACCCATACGCATACACACATATACATACGCGCACGCATACATAACACATACATACGCTCACACAAACGAACATCTGCACTCACACCTGCCCAGCCGTGACTGAAGATGGAGATGACTCCAACGATCTTCTGGCAGACGATAATTTCGAACGCCAATCCAAACTGGAGGAGAGCATGGACGTGTTCATACAGCTGTGGGAGGAGTACCTACACCGCGAGTACCTCAGATTGGGTATGTTTAGGCGGGATAGTGTTAAGCATTGATGTCTATTAGGATTACACGTGGTCGCACGGTGTCTGTACGAAGAGTACATGGTGTGGTATGATGTCTGTTATGAATATACTGGAAGAATACATGGTATCGTATGATGTCTTATAAGAATACACGTTATCGTATGATGTGTTATAAGAATACACGGGAGTTACAAATTTAGTAAGCGTATAGGGTATTGATGGTGCAATGATACACCAAAACTTGTGTTCATCTCGATCCAAATTTAGTTAAGCGTTTACGTATAGGTATTTGCATACTTATTCATTTTCATCTATCAGTCGTGGGCTGAGTGCTTACTCTGCGAAAGTCCGGGTCCCTATTCATTCATGTAATCGTATGTATTCTTCTTGTTTGTGTGGATGAATGTTTTGCTTCTGAGACTATGGAGTATAGTACTGCAGTGTTAGATGTCCACGAGCTCATGGGGTTGCCACACACAATCATAGATATCGTGTACGTTATCTACGGTTATGTTTATATGTAGTATAGTACTACAGTAAATGATTCTCACAAGTTCATGCTGTTGCGATGGTCTTTTCCTGGACACGCCCAATAGTAGTTATCGTAAACGATGCATGTATATATGTGCTTGTGACTATATGTAGTATAATACTACAGTGTTGTATTCCCACAAGTTCATGATGTTGCGATGGCTCACTCCTGGGCACACGGATATAGTCGACAATGCATGTATGTATGTGCTTATAAAGACACGTATTTTACCACAGTGTCAGTTGCCCGCAAGCTCAAATGATGTTGCAGTGGCTCCCTCTTGGGCACACACAGTATTAGATATGGTAGACGATGAATGTTTATAGGTGCCTATAAAGACATATAGTATTCTACTAGTGTCAGATGCGCACAAGCTCATATGGTGTGGTGTTGCAATGGCTTCCTCCTGGGCACACACAGTAGTAGAAATCGTAGGCGACTGTATCGAGGATGCGTCGAACAATCTGCATTCAAATCCAAACGAAAGTGACAAGGACCTACATGGTTAGTCGATACCACATTCCACATCTCGAGATCGCTTATCTAGCATTCACTATGTCCAATCAGCTACTGAGCTATGTAGTAATTGGTGTCGGGGCTGTATACTATTTAAAATATAAGCACATATACATACAAGTAGATGGCCATGTAACGATTTGAGATGGAGCGCTGGCTAAATACTATAGATGCTCACTCCCGGCACGAAGATCTTGTTTGTATT
>NW_014039204.1:1989-3559 GCF_001186125.1 Sphaeroforma arctica JP610 | reverse complement strand
ATTGTAAATGTGTGATGCGCTTAACTCAGTGCTCGTTGCACTATTGTAGGGTACTATCTATATCTATTAGAACTTAAATATTGTGCGCATATCAATAACAGACCCTGACAAGATGTGTGTATATGCTTCTCGGCACACTTCATACCTGAGCACATAGTATCCACTCGAAAGGTGGTGCGTGTTACTCGATCGGTCGCATCCCTTGCAGCTGTTATGCACATTTGCAGACCTATGTATGATACAAATCTGTGGGATGTGTTATATGCGCCAGAGTGTGCCTCGTTGCTTTGCGGTGGCTACTAGCGTGTGTGGTTTTTCGTTTCTTTTCTAGATATATCTTATTTCTGTTTTAAGGTGCATGGAATATTGCTTGCAGGATAGAATGACCAAGTGTACATGACTTACAATAACCAAGTGTACATGACTTACGTTCGGTCACTTTATGTGGCTTGCCGATTGTAATCGTGGGCTATACAGAAGTACGCACGACCATAGTCTCGAGCAACCAAGGTTCGTATACACTACCTGCCCCCTGTCTGCTATTAGAATCTATTTATAGACGAAGATCAGAAACTTACCCACCTCCTCTCCCGCTGTCCACCAAACCCCAGACGACTCTGAAATGGCCAAGGCTGACTCTGACGATGCAGAGCCGAATGAGAATGTCGAGCAGATTGGCATGGATGATTTTCCCGGGGAAAGCGCCTTCTCGCGTATTATCATGGATGATCTACTGACCAACAACATCAACGTGGTCGAAGTGCCCGGGGACGAGCGTGAGCTCAATCTGAACCTGGGGGGTGTGGAGATGAATGTGAACCTGGATCTGGACTTGGGTGAGTGCGGAGATGTATTGGCAAGGGCCGGTTGGTGCGGTGTGGTGGTTTCTTCTATGCACACGCATGACCTCCTTGTGTACGAGTATATGTCTCTATTCTTGTCGCGTCTATATGTCTCTATTCTTGTCGCGTCAATGATCACGGCAGAGATATCAGTATACTTTTGCAGAATTTGTGTCCGTGAAGGTTACGGTCGTTTGTACTCGGTGTGTATTTCCAAAACCATTATCACGGAGGTTTCTGTTAGTTGTGCTTATGTGTATCTGTTATTGTAGATACTGTTGTGTAGTAAGATGACAGCCATACTCACGGTTACGATTTTTATGTATCATATTGGGTACTATTATGAGATTAGTGGCAGTTGTACTATGTTCACTGTAGTTACTATCATAGCGGTTTCTGTTATTTGTGCTCATGAGTAAATTGTTCATGTGTCGAAGAGGGTTCTATCAATCGTACTCATGGACATACTTTTCATATGTCGGTAAACACTATCAAAGCCGCTACTGATATGTACGTCTTCCATGTATCTTAGAGTTAAGTTTATGGTAATCATCACACTCATGGGCGTACTTCTCATTTGTCACTGTAGACACATTGCTGCACGCACACCACGATGAAGACGATGCTGAGTTGGAGATGGAATTGGACGATCCGTTTGGTTATGGAGCTCATGCTCATGCGCTCTTCAGGTACACAGCGTCAGCGATACTTCAATGAATGTATTATAT
>NW_014039204.1:0-1276 GCF_001186125.1 Sphaeroforma arctica JP610 | reverse complement strand
ATGTATGTATGTATGTATGTATGTATGTATGTATGTATGTATGTATGTATGTATGTATGTATGTATGTATGTATGTATGTATGTATGTATGTATGTATGTATGTATGTATGTATGTATGTATGTATGTATGTATGTATGTATATATATATATATATATGCCAATATATGTATTTTTTCCAGATGACACTCCTAAACTTACATAGCGTAGATACGTCTACATAGATATACTCTCGCATTCGTTGTTTTAGATATGTATTTGTCTGTGCATGTCTCATAGCATAGTATAGGCACAGTACATGCATACCTCTATATTTTGAGATCTATATTTGTTTGTGCGTATCCCATAGTATTGGAACACCACATACACCTTTGTAGTGCCAGAAGTAGTTTGAGATGTATATCCGTTTGTGCATACCGCGTAGTTTGTACACACTATCCACACAGTATTCTTATATATTCTAAAGTATACTTCACGGCTGCATATCCGACAGCGACAGCGATAGTGATGAAGAAGCCGAATTCAAGGGGCTTGAGTCACGCATAGGCGCGCATGTGCTGATGAGTAGTGGCGGGGGTGCGGGTGGTGAGGAAGACCTACGCGCATTTATATTCACTGATCCCGAGCCAGAAAACGAGACTGAGCCTCTGGTTTCAGGTGTGTGACTTTTTTACGTGTTCATTATGTTTTATATTTACCTGTGTGTGCCCCTCTTTGTTTCCTCTTTTGTTTTTTTGCTTGCTTATATTCGCATATAGACAAGCAAACCAATACTCTTTTGTTTGTTTGTATTCGTATCTTATTTTGTATATGTACATACATATTTTAAATCGGATTTGTGTCTGTGTGCTATATTTTCAGTTACGTTTATGTTGGGGCTTTTTTGTTCGTTTGTAAGTGTGTGTACGGGTTAGTGTATCCCGGAATGTGGATGGCCATACACTGCCCGCCCAAAAGAGACGCTCGCTCAGTCTGATTCAACTGTTCAGAACCAAAGTACATAAGCGAGTAACCTTCTGATAAGGTGCGATCTGTCGCATATTGGTCTGTATAAACGTGCTGTCATTCCTGTTTGATATAGTTCATCATGTTTAATCACTGCCGGTATAACGTAGACCATCATGTAGCATTGTCATTGTTGATTCTTTATTGTATCGTTATAGAACCGAGTACCGGGGCACAAAAGTACCCTATCGTTGAAGAGGTGGAATCCGATGATGAGATGCCAACTGCCATACCTTCAGGTAGTGAATCTAAACTTTATACACACGCATATA
>NW_014039205.1:13223-16697 GCF_001186125.1 Sphaeroforma arctica JP610 | reverse complement strand
ACACACACACACACACACACACACACACACACACACACACACATATATATATATATTATATATTTATATATTAATATATATATATATATATATCTATTGAGATATGTAAATATATTGATATATATAGGTGTATGTTTGTGTATATGTTGCTCACTATATACCTGTTTATTTTGTAATTTTTTGTCTTTTTTGTGTGTGATGTTACATACACACATATGTTCATGTTTTTTACATTCCGTTTTGCTCGTGATAGTTGGTATGTATATATCATTTCTTATGTGTTAGGTACTTGAAGTTTGTATAATGCCTGAAACGATATTTTTATTTCGCCAATTTTTTTTGCAGGATAACAAGATTTTAAATCACTCTTGTGGACGATATTTTCCCATCATCAAATATGTATTTACTGATGAATGGAGTTTACCTCTATTAGAAGTTTTCCGCCTACTTTAAACTTTTATCTTAGAACAGCCCGTGAATTTTGCTCATAGCGCCATTGCCTTATTCATGGATTATATTCCAAGTTTAGTGTCGCACTCCTGGCTGGCTATGAACTTTGTGTAACGGACTCACGCTGTGTTATGGTCCTTCCGACGTTTTGACATCCGGAACAAGTTTGCGGACTAAAACGCATCTCAAAACACTCTTGGACCTCGCACATGTTAACACTCTAGCTAATCATGCCGGCTCTCCACCTACAGATAAACTTACGGGATAACTTCTATACCAAGCGTGTATTTGTATTTGCTTTTGTATCTCATAATCGCCCAATTTTTCCATCCTCAGAAAAACACGCAGGACGACGCTGGGCCGGGCTGGTTCGGACTCCCCGCAACCGAAATGACCGACCATTTAAAAGCCGAGCTGCAGGCCATCAAGATGCGAGGGTATATCGATCCCAAGCGATTCTACAGAAGCAATGACTCGCATAAAATGCCAAAGTTCTTTTCTGTGGGTACGGTTGTGAGTGGCGAGGGTGATAGGTTTGGTAACGACCCCACGACGCGACCGAGTGTCAAGGGTGGGCTGGTTGACGAACTTCTGGCGGACGATAAGGTGTGCAAGTGGATGTGGGCATATTCATACATACGTATTAGTGTGAAGACATAAATACGTGCCTATAAGCGCATGCATATGTACGTATGTGGATATCTGAACTCGTGTTCATGAGCACACACAGCCACGTGTACATATTTAGGCACGCATGCTCACGGTTGAATAGTTCATGTTTTAACACACGTGGCCACTAGTTTTTTCCTACTTTCCGGCAGTTCCATACCCTTTGCCCAGTGTTTGTACATTGTCCCTGTAATCACACTACACACCACACTGTATATTTAAAGCAAATACAACTGGCGTATGTCGTTTGTTGGGACTAAGAGGCTTCATCCTCAAATTCCTCATTACTCTACCACATCGTATCTTCATGAATATACACTACGTTTTTCGAATCCCAGTCGTCGTGATAGTATCGCTATGCCAATATCTGGGTGATGACTCATATGTATATTGTTTATATAACCTTTCACAGTCCAAAGCCTATTTCAAGCGCAAATTCAAGGAGGTGCAAGCCAAGAAACTTTCAGGAGGGAGATTACATCTCAAACAGAAGCAAAAGAAGAGGGCTCCGGCGTGGCGCAAGAATATTTAATGTACAATTTATTAAAAGCACAACAAATGTCAAAAACGTGAGTCTGGCAATATCTATCCAGCTGAAAGCTCACCAGTAATACGTTGTACTGTTCACCATAAGCACATCCTTTCCCCAGTATAATTCTGGCAATACCTAACCAGGTCAGCCAATTCAGGGAGCAGCCTGGACACCACCTTAGCGTGGATAATTTGTATCTCAAAACATGCCGGAACAGGGAACCGCACACACATACTATGTAATATCTAATTTGAATTCTTGTCGCAATGGTGTGATAGCCAATAATAGCGCTTTATCACCGAAACACACAAATGTCAACAATATAGATAGAAGCCGCAGTGAACAGAGGTGTTGTTTGAGTATTCACATGGTATTTATGTAGTGTATATGTATGTAAGCTAGTGTATATATTGCTGGTCTGACACAACCATTTGCGGTTTTAGGGTTTACGAGGTATGTTATTTCACATACACGTCAAACCTCACGCACAGGAGATACAGCAGTAAACATATAAAGTTTTAAATATTTTTTATCGTTGTTGTTTGTTTTATGTTTAATATTTACTCATAGCCCCCTCTTTGAACAGGAAGGCTATGATTTACTGTAAAAAATAATCAATCGATTGCACCTCAGGACTTGGCAAGTGCACCCCCACTAAACAAACAGGACCAACTCAAAGTATACCTTGTTCGTAAACATCAAAAGTGTTGATTTTTATACGTTATAACGTATACGTACTGAGGGTAGGCAACAATGCACTGCTGGGCCTGGACACCTGGATGCTACTTCATCTGGTAATATATAAACGTTTGCTTACGTGATGGACTGTTCTTTTGCGGCAAATAAAAAGTATAATAAAGTCTTTACCTGACGATTTCATTGGTCTATGGACTGAGATCTCATCACACTCGAAAGAAAAAAGGTGAATGATGAGGCGTGCCGTAGCCCGTAGGTCTCTTGCGTTGGTGTAGCATTTTAGACCCGTATTTTGCTATTGTGTAAATATGCACTAAATATGTATGTATATACGTATGTATGTACTACGCACGCGAAAGACATTTATTATAGTCTGTAGGCGGCTGTTTGATTGTATATGTACAATCTCTAAGAGATCCTGCTACATATAACGCAAGCCAACTGTGTAAATCATGCGGATATCAATACAATTTATGGTTGCTTTGGCATTATTGGTGGTGAGTGTATATGGGTTGACCGAAGACTTATCACCAATTGAGACAACTGAAATGTTGAGGCGAGAGACTTGTCCGCGTAAGTATATCTGTATACACTGATTCAACCAAACGCACAAGATTAGATGCATACACGATAATTCTTGTGATTTAAAGTATCAACATCCCTTGCGCTCTTGTTCACTCGTTTGATGCGAGACGGTATGGTCCTCCGACGAGCTACTATAGGCCAAGTCGTTGCACCTGATTATCGATGAGTGTATCTAACGGACGGAATTCTCCAATAGAATAACAAGTTTAAACCTGATTCTGCTTTGGATACCATTCTGAGAAATTTATAGTCCATTGAGACTACCGTTCTTGGGTATATATACGCCATAGTCGTATGCATGAGAGTATTTCTACGTATGTGTACACACGAATTTTGATAGACGCAACTTTTCAACCATAAGAGCACGCGTGCAAATATCCGGTGCAGTATATATATATATATATATATATATATATATATTATTATATATATATATATAATATATATATATATATATATATATATATATATTATTATATATATATATATATTATTATTATATATATATATTATATATATATATATATATATATATATATATA
>NW_014039205.1:3783-13031 GCF_001186125.1 Sphaeroforma arctica JP610 | reverse complement strand
ACACACACACACAACAACACACACACANACTATATATACTATATGTATATATATATATATTATATTATATATATATATATATATATTTATACATATTTGTATATCTTTTATTACTGTTGTATACACCTTGTATATGTTTCTATATATATATATATATTATATATATATATATATTAATATATATTTATATATCACTATATTTATAAATATATATTTTTCAAATACGTATGTCGGTAGTGTGATTACGTATGTCGGTAGTTTTCTAGTATTTTCAGCAACAAGCATGTGGGTTTGTAGTTTGTTTGAATCATGCCGTTGTGCTATGGAATGCGAGTTGATCGTCGTCCCGTTTTCTCATGCCACTTATTTTGTCTTTCTTTTTAGAGGTCAAGGAATGTCAAGCTGAACATATGGGGGTGTTGATTGGCATATTTGTGTCAGGGCTGATTTTCTTCCCGCTGGGTTACATCACAAGCGTCATCATCAACAACAGGCGCAATCCAGAGTCACAGTATGTTCTTTGTACAAGTTGTATCTTGCCATGTCTACATTCGTATGTATCTCTTCTGGTGCATTTGAAGGGAGTGTTTGCTAGTATATACTAGCATCGCTACTATGTATGCAGTTGCACGGTGTTTAAGATCGCTCCGGTTACTCCCAATCTCAGTCCTATACAGGTATTTTTTTTTACTGATGTCCTTTTTCTTTTAGAAATATACCTAGAATATCTCCCAATATAAGCGACTATATATATATTGGACACGGTATTGTGATATCTAGCGATGCGTGAGGTACCTTTTGGTGCTTCTATTGGTTCATTAGTACACAGTGGTACAGCATGATTGTACAGATGTAATTGACAAATATATTGTGACGTATACGTACATGAGTGTCGACGTCATCTCTCATATTTTGTAGCACTCGTGTCATCGAGGGTTGTATTCATATCTATTATGTTCAGTGTCGAACACAGTATATGATTTCCATTGGTGTACGTTTGGTTGATTTATAAGTCGTATCAATTACCATTGTGTTGATGAGTGTCGAGTACTCGTCCTATGGTCGTTCAGTCACACTCGTTAATGGAATGTTCCCTGAGAGCGCCCGAGAAAAACTTTCTACAGATATGTTTCTGATAGAGGTAGTGGTGTATCCAGCTCTTACATCATGGTGAGTTCAAACTATGGCCGTATGTAATATCATAGCAATGCCGTAGTCATATCAAATTGATCCTTATACCCGCAAATATATCACGAGTCGAAATGTGTTTGTACCAGCGTCCGAGTAGAATGGAGTGTACATTTGATCATACACATGGTTTACTTATCCGACGGTCCTTTCATTTTCAGAGAGTACATCGGATTAAAGGACGGCACGACGGATGATGAGGATTTCTAGACATTCAGTATAATTCGGCCCAATCGGGTGTGACAAACTTAGTATAAATACATACATATAAACAGAGATTTTATATGAGTATACCATAGACTATTAAAAAAGTGATAGGCTACGAGTATACGGGTGCATAATATCCATATTGCATGATTGTGCCGATATAATCCTTAGTCGAATTGAACCGATACAATGGAGTGCATAGGATGCCGAAATACGGGATCATGAAATGACAATTCTACGTAATCGGGCGGCTACACTAGTGATAGGCAAAATTTTATTTTTGTTCCGGGGGAAATTAGAATTTGCACTCAGTAAGACAGCAGCTGACATATCTTGAATAGGTATACAAAAATAGTAACAGAAGAGTTGGCGGTAGAGATATAGGAGTGTCTTCAGGGGCTGTGCAATTGTACGTATTTCGTGCAATGTACTTACTATATTATTGTGGACGAACTTATCATTACTCTTCAAAGTCATCTGATAGATTGGAGCTACTCGTCTATTTCCACCTATATCTGTAAGGCTTAACAACCCGGTCACTCAAATTGAACAGATTTTTTAGCACATAGCCAGACAAATACTTCCTGAAGCTTTCTATGTATTTGGAAGGCTAATGTTTCTGTGTAGAATTAGGTGACATCAGACCTGCAACGAATCAGGCTTGGTAAAAAATCTGCACTTTCCTCAACAAGTTGAATGAGTTTGCTTTATGCGCGAGGTATGTTATATCACATACGTCAAACCTCACGCACAGGAGATACAGCACAGAAATCTTTGTGGAAAGATCTCAGACGGAACAAATGCGATGACATGCATGTCAAACTCGATTTAGGGAAAACGAAACGCACCATTTCTGGAAAGGAGACCAAGCAGATATTTGATTCTGTTCTAGGTTTATTGGCCATCAAGACCCTAATATTTGGTACAACGGGAGCTGTGTACATCACACGTTGTATTAGGCAGAAACAGATCTGCCCCGGCGCTGATTGTTGGCGCTATAGTTTTGCGAGTTTCAGGCTCATATGCAATAGTCACGCATCACCTTGCTCTATTTGCTTATATACACAAAATATACATCATATATATCATAAAACGTGCACACATCCTTAAAGATGGTAACCCTACATCTCAATCCAGTTGATTAGTGGGATATGGTGTGCATGCACGTCTCCCTCCGAGAAGAAGGAGACCGCGCAATTCCACCTATCGAAACACCTCTTCGTGCCTGTGATCTGGCACATCACATTGGGTGGACACTGTTCCATTTGAAACAGACTGTGCTGCTCACACCAACTGGCAAAGAACACAGCCTGATCATCATCCATAATACCCATCTCAAGTGTCTTATCAAGCTGTCTGTGAAAGCTTGTATGGAAGTCTAGTAGAGGCTGGGCTTTGCCGCCAAAGAATCCTCCAGCCATAGCGGTTTTGTGGTTCATAAACGTAGCTCGAAGATCGGCGCAGTTGTGCGAGTCGGGCTGGTCTGCCTGTAGTATGAATACCTGATAAGGGGATACGTATTCGCGAACTTTCTTGGGATCAGGCCACACCTCCGTACCAAAGTCAGGCATGCGGCGGCCGTGGCCGTAACCACCGTCCAGCCAGAAGAAGTACTCGGACCGGAAGGGATTCGCAACCACACTCTCCTTCACAAAGTCAATCTTCTTGAACATAGTCACCCCATATGCTGCGAACTTCATCTCTGGCCTGCCAGGTCGCACTACCTGGCTTGTATATGACTCATCGTTGAGTACCTTCTTGATAGCACTCAAGTTCTCATACCCCTCCGTGATATTCTGTATTACGTGCACAACTGTGTTGTTTTTGTTTCGGTGCTCCCACACTAAGGCCTCGCTTTCCTCTTCGATGTATATGACCAGGCACGAGTTGAGCTTGAGTATATCGACGAACCAGGCTTGGTACTTTTCGAACGAACGCGCCTTGAACTTCTCCTCCATATTCTCAGCCTTGTGCGAATACCTACCCAGGTCGAACAACGCCGTCACCAAGGTTACCTCACACTCTAATAAAGCATCACCTTCACCTCCCTCCTGCGCATGCTCATTGTTCTGTACGACAGCTTCTGCCTTATGTGCGACATCGTTCGCGGTACTGTCCACAACAGTACTATCGGCGACTATCACATCCGCATCCAACCCTGCTATAGCGGCCACTATGCTCTGCTTCTCTACCAATTTACGGTAGCCCTCGCACGAGGCAACATCCCCATACTCGGGCAGATCACAGTGCGGGCCTATTCCGGTGAAGTTTACTACGTTCACCGGCGGCCGACAGTCGAGAAGGAAATCGAACTGCCAAAGTACAGCCATACCCAAACATATCGTGAGAATAGATAGTATAGTTGGGTGTGTGTATACCTTCTCCATTGCGAATCGGTGCAGGTGTCGGCGCGTAGCTCCCACACGCTTCGTGATATCTGCGACAGTGTAAGTCAAGGCTAGCAGCACTCCTGCGCCCAATAGAAGAACTACAGTGCTTATGAAGTACCGTGTAACAGGATAGTCTCCAGTATGGTCGCCCGAGATACCAGCCACCCACAACCCCGGCGAGATCTCATGCGCATCCACATTGCCCACACGCTTGGACACCCACCCGTTACCACCTACAGGACTGATGCGACGTTGAATACGCTCGCCATAGTGTGTGGTGTTGAGCTCAGTCACTTCTAATGCCCATACAGCCGCCCCGTACCCTACTAACCTCTGGGCTCCCTCTTTCACATACCGTATGACCTTGTCTTGTTTGTGTGCGTGTTTATCGCCTCGTAGTACTAATGGTCTCCCGGCGGGTCGGCGGAAATCACTGTGCACCTGTGCTGCGCCCAGTGGTGACATGGGATGTTCAGTCCAAGTGCCTTCCAGCAGTGAGTCGGAATAGAACAGATGTACATCATTCTCCGAGGCGACATACGCCCACATATACCACACACCGTTGTACTCCAACACACTCGCGTCTGAATAAGCTCTGCCGCTGATAAGTGTCTCGAAATAAGTCCACTCAGTTGGTGTGTCTGTGCTACTAACATACGCCCTGACCTCATTGATGGCACTGGTCTCAGGTATCATTACCAACGAGTTCGTGACTTTTGGATCAACACTGTGGCGCAGTACGAAGGGGTAGGATGTGTGGTAAGTCTCATTCACTACTATAGACTCGTACACCCAGTGCGCACCCTGATCTGGAGACCACGCCATACCTATATCTCCATGTCCGCTATCGTAGTTCCGTACTTCAAAAAACATCAACCACTTCTCGCTCTCGTCCGCACTCGGTACTATGAAAGTATCTGTGACAAACCCTGCGGGTACGTCTTTGACATTAGCGCATGTGACCCCTGCATTCGTACCGTAGGACAGATCATAAGGATTCGGTCCGTACGCTACGCCAGTCACCCAAGCGCCGTCATTATTCCATCCACAAGACGTACGTGAGTTATTAATAACTCGGAGCGAATGTAATGCTAAAGGTGCGATGGAGACAATGGCCAGTATGACGAAGAAGAACACTCGAACTCGATTGGCACATCTGTACTGTTCAATATCTGCCTCCGATATGCTCCTGCTGCGAGGTTTTAGCAGTGTGTCTTCGCTTACAGGTAATTCTAAACTATTGACTGATCCCACACTACTTGTTTGTCTGTTGTATGCCATTGTTTTGCGCGGTGAAGCGGAAAAATTACAATTACCGCTGTTGTTCCGACTATGCCCTCTGCTGCCGCTGTTACTGCGGCTATGCCCCTTTGGGGTGAGTACGCTAATATTATCAAACATTTACTAGAGTTGTATCCCATTAATCCCTGTAACTGAGCAGCCACTACCACCGCCGCAATAGTTATATTTATTCATTGCTCTAGCCGATAGTAGAAGGCTGTCGTAAAAAAAGTAAGGCTCGCTTTGCCACGGGAGGGTTCCAAAATCGAAATCATCGCTGTCAAATGGTTAATATTTTTGGATGGTTTTATGAACAAATAGTGTTCACAGCATTTTTATTATTACTATAAAAAAATGGAAACCAAGAGCGCTCCAATTTCGAAGTTCTTTTTTCGGCTCTTGGCCTGTGGCCTGTGGCCTGTGGCCTGTGGGGAAAATCTCACTCCGTTTAAAATGGTGTTATACGGGTCAAACTAGGAAAAATAACCAACCTATTGTTTAAATAAACGGACACCAGGAGACAAAACGCGAATCATTTTAACCTCGAGTCTCGGAATATGAGTCCATAGCGACAATAATAGGACCATCACGGTTTGAATGTCTTGAAACGTAAATGACAGTATGTACTATGTAGTACTACAGTATGGCTGTCTGAGAAATGGGGCCAGGTGACCCACTGATCCAAGGGCCAAGGGCCCAGGGCCCGGCCAGGAGCTCTCTCTAGCTAGGGTAGGGGCCAGGGCCCAGGGTCCAGGAGTGGGCAGGGGATGGAGGAGGGGGAGCCTGAGACTCCTGGGAGGGGGGGGGGGGTTGGTCAGAAACCAGAATACAAAAAGCGGAAAAAAATCCTGAAACAATCAAATTTGGAGCAATCAATACATTTATCATTCGTGTACAGATTCATAAATTTTCGGAATCGTGACTCACCGCCACAGGTGGCAACAGTTTACGAATAAAATTATAAGTTGACTCATCTGATGAATATTTCGTTATGATTGGTGCAAAAAGACAGAGTCGTTATGGATTGGATCCAACATCGATAAAGTTAAAAGACGACAATCTTGCTAGAGAGGTATTTTTTAAAGCTGCGTGACTGTAGTGCCGCGATTGGGTGCGGGAGCGAGAGCTGCGAGACTACGTGAGTTCGAGACTCATCACTCTCGTGTTCGAAACGGAGAACTATTATTAGAAAGATTTTTATTTGTCTAATAAAACACCGATGCTATTTTAGAAAGATTAAAAAAAAATCAAGTAAAAAAATCAGTTACTTGGTCAAGTTTTCAAAATGCACAAACCTTGACACTCAGAGTCTCAGAGTTGAGGTTATAGTTTCGTCTTCAAGTCTCAAAGTCTCGAAGTCTCAAACAAGTGCCACACTCTGGACTGGGTCACTGCCAATCTGGACTCTGGCACACACTTACTGGATACTGAAAGTCTCACTCAGTGAGTCTGCCTCTAACTGCCGTGAAAAAACAATTGCCGTTGTCACAGACTCTCACAGACTCACTGTGTCCCAACTCCCAAGACTCCCAAGTCCCAACTCACATCACAACTCGCAACAAGTCACGCCTCACAGGTTCTGCCTCTTTGACTCTGTCATAGCAGCAGCTTCAGTGCAAAATTCATCGAATAGCACCGCCGCAGTCCGCAGCGCTGCCTACCGAATGGTCGATACATATCTACAATTGATAAAAAACAAAAACAAATAATGAAAAGCGTTACATATGGTCGCACCGGAACGGGAACGAAGGAAACAAATATCTTTCGAGTTTCCTACCAATCTGCAATAACAATTCTGCATCGAATGACGGAAAATTCGAGAGTCGGTCTGCAGTCCGAGTCTCGACTCCTCGAGAATCGAGACTTAAATTTCTGAAATTAACAACGCTACCTCATAAATACATTTCAAAAGATGGCCACGCGAGAGAGTTCACGAGCGAGAGTAAACGAGCGAGAGTCCACGTCTCCACCACCGGAGATTAAATTTATATGAGGAAAGGCCCTCAATTCTCAAACAAGGTGCCGCACAAGGCTCATACAGTCAACCTGCTGCCTCAAACTCAAAGTCTGAAACTCAAAAAATAGATTGTATGATAATGTTTTGTCCATCAGCCACTGATTCAGCCATCAGGTCTTTTTATATAAAAAACAAAACTGACATCAAGTGAGAATGCAACAAGAAGGCTATGAGATAATGGGAATAATAAGTATTTAAATATTTAGATCCTATGAGTCATGTAATTTTAAAAAATACTTCGAACTTTCGACTGTACGCAAATCAAATTATCAATGAAACATAAATTGAGAATTCATAACATTTAAAATTAAAAAAACAAAAACAAAAACAAAATGTTTTAAATTCTCTTTTAAAAATAAATAAAAAGAAAATGCTTGAATCTATTTAGTAAATATTTAATTGGTCACTGGGACCTGTGAGAAAGTTCTATTTTTAGAGAAAAAATACTTCATAAATTCTACTACTGTATGTATGATGTACCTCATTTCAAAAAGAATCAAAAAAGCAAAAAAAAATCTGAAAGTATTTACTACAACTGCAGAGAGAGTTTTTGTTGAAAATAGATAAATATCCGATCACTCGACTAGGCGCCAGTGACGCCACGACGTCACGTCATACGATTCATACATCAACATTCAACACAAATATGAAATAAATATTTAAAAATTGTTTATATTGATATATTAAAAAAAAGCAATCGGCAATCGGTAGTCGGCACTCTTTGGGGTCTGGAGTCTGGAACTCTGGACGTCACATGATGACTAATAAAGTCTCCCCAGACTCCCAGAGGCGCCAGGCGGGCTCCAGCTGGCCCACCAGCAGGCAGTAGTGAGAAGTTTTTAAATCACAAAAAAATAGACAGCTGGCAGCGGGGCACTATGTATGGCTGGTACATATGTACGAATAAATATGTAAATATGTACATACTAATACCTCTGTGACTCCGAGTCCTGAGAGACTGTCACTCTGTGCCACTCTGGTGGGGTGGTAAAAACTCATGAGAGCCCGACTACCCGAGTGATATTTTGTATGCGACAATGTCAATAGTGACTAGAGATTTTGTTTTTTTTTCATAGCCTCTTCTAAATTGAACATCATATTTTTAATGTTTTAAAATAAAAACAAAAAAAGGCTATTTTTTTCTCTATAAAATTCATATCTGTTGATTCTTTATATGGCAAAATTGGCGGACACACGTCGCGTGCTATGTACTCCACGTATTCAGTTCTTATTTATTTCAATCACAAATAGAGACGATTAGAGGCTATTAATTGTCGAGTATTAGCTGTTATTCATTGTCAACAATCAATACACAGTACATAACGGAATAAATTAATGCGAAAGCAACTGTCGTTGACGTGCACGTATACAGTTTTGCACCGCAGTACTTGATCAATTTGAATACTTTGCGCAGTACTCGATCAATTGAATACTTTGCGATTTTGCACATGAACATGCTATCACTTGCACCCCTGGCCCTAGGTGGGCTGTTGACAGTATACGCTTTAGACGGTATCATACGAAAGGGATTACTAAAAGAGAAGGCGGCTGTGCAATATAACCAGAAGTCGGATGCACGCATGGTGAGTACATCTACCATGAATATCTCGTATGTTCTTCAATTCGAATTGTATTTTTTTTTCGACACCTTTACAATTATGATGAACTGCGTCTTATTCATTCTGAGTCACTATCATAAAAATATGAGTTTTATATTTGAAATCACTATTTATGTGTAGTGTGCAAATATTCTACTTTAAATGCAAACTTTTTAATGTCCAGGCTCGTTTTGTTTACGTATGGTAATCACTTTTTAAAGCCTGCCGAAGTCTTATTTTGTTGTCAAGACTGCCTTTCGCGGTCGTCTTGGCCATGCACTCATAATGTATGCCTACATCCCTGTGCATACGTTGTTGTATATATATGCTTCACTATATTGAAAGACGCTATCATCCACCCCTATAGTTGTATATATTTAGTAATCAAATTGACATCATTCACACCATCACGATTGCAGACGCCACGTCTTTTGTTCTTCGGGATTTGCATTTAGCACCTATGCAATTACTACATGAGAACATGATGTATAAACATTTACACACACATACACACACACACACACACACACACACACACACACACACACACACACACACACACATATA